>NC_059128.1:79284693-79587723 GCF_020740605.2 Lemur catta | reverse complement strand
TCACTCTCTCTACAGTCCAGTGACCTATCACACACTTTGCCGGAGAAGACAAATGTCACTCCAAGAATAGTCATATTCTGCCTTCCCTCTTCCTTGACATCACCCAAACCACCTTCAGCTAGTTCAGGGATGTAAGCATGATTAACAAACAAAACACGATAAAAATTGCAATTGTACTTGTACAGTCCTCCAGATGCTAGATGATGTACCAGGACCAGAACCCAGTTCTGTGATGAGCCAAATACCTATGAAGTACTGAATTTCAAAAGAAGAATATTGAAATTCAAATGGTCTATTTTACTGATACTCAGCTTCATTCAACCTGGAACATTTATTCACAAAAAGACATGTCCAGGATTTACCTTAGATGAAAGAATCCCTTAAATTGGTGGGTATTCCTTTTGCATTTTCTACTGAGAAGATCTGAGGCCCTTCTAGAGTTTTAGATGGTTTTGGACATGCTAGTGGTAGCACTTCAGAAGCTAAAGCAAGACTCATTGATTTCTCAGCAGTTCTCTTCTTATACAACCAAAAGTTTCCAGGGTCCCTAATATATGAGATCTATGTCTTCCCTGTGCCCTCAAACTAGAGAAGAGATAAAATTAAGAAAGAACATTTATTAGTTGATCATTGTCTTAAGATCACAGATGTGGAAAAACCATGGCAACTTCTTTTTGAAATAGGATTGGGAAGCAGATGCTCACACTCAAGCCTTGTTTGAGCCCCCATTAATTCTTGATTTCTTGCCCAGAAAGGGAAAAAAATATCTTTTCCAGAACCAGGGCTGTCAGGATGAGGCCTTTTATCAAAAGCTCTGTTCCCACCTCTTTCAGTTGGTAGAAGACAGATTTATGTCTTAAATAACAATTTTCCCAAATGCCACATTCTGAGAGTACAGATATTCTGTATAATTAAATAGGTATCCATGTTCCAAAGATCCAAGTACTACGGAAGTAAAAAGCTATGTTTCTATGACTAAGTTGAATTTTATTTGAAAATACACACACACACACACACCGTGATCAGATTATATACACACAATCTGATCAGATTTTATATATAATTTGATTAGGCATATAATGAGATTATATACTTTATACAATTCGATTATTCCAAGTATATATATATAACCTGATCAGAATTGAAATAATTGATTATATAATTAAATTATATAATCATATATACCTAATCAAATTATATAACACCAAATTATACAAAATATAGAACTGAATTATATGTATTAAGATTTTCTCCTAACATTAGATAACTATCTCCTTTTACAATGTTCTTAACTGACTTTAATATGAGGACATCACTGACTCCATAAAATAAATTAGGCAACTAGATCCTTCCTACCATAACAGCCCTCACTCCCAGGTCAGCAAACCAATGTGTAGATTCTGTCAAATCTAAGTACAACCACTCCTGTACTACGTAAATATTAGAGGACAATAACTAAAAGTGTGCGTTCATTGAATTCACTGCAATATAGACCTTGATCAAGGCTCCATTAATCAAATGAAAAACTTAAGGTGACTTAAAATAAAAAATAGGTATTAAAGAACATAAAAAGAAAAAGAATAAAGTTAAATTGAAGTTAAGAAACAAAATAAATAATAAATCATACAATGAACTTATATGATAACCTAAGAACTATGCAAAATGAAGCAAAACGAAGTGAAATGAATGAAAAGAATTAAAATGAATTAAATGAACCAATTTAATTTGAACTAAATTTAACAAAATTTAACTTTAATGCAACTAATGAACACTCTATAAATGACAAATTAAATTAAATCATAAAAGAGAAAATCTTACCTACTTTGCAGATGTAAGGGGAGCAATTCATCCACCTGTTGTTGCCTAGCCAGGTGCTCACGGCTCTGGAGCTGTCCATGGCTAATTGGACCCAGGTGGAATGACTCCAACGCAGGTGGCCGAGAATGTGCAGCCAGTTGTTTTTCTGGCCTTTCCAAGAGCCTTTTGGCCGCAGCCTCCCACAGAACAAAGGACATAGCCCTTCCTGGTTTGCCGCTGCACGACCATGTCTGCAGGGCAACTCGAAACACGTTTGCATTCTGTTTTGCGGGCTGGGCTCCGGCCCTATGTGCCTCCTTCAGGTCGTCAAAGCTCCATGACGGAGACTAAGGCGGTGGTGGCCGGGAGGAAGGCGCAGTCTCAGCATAACCTGGAACAGCAGTAACACAAGCATAAGGGCAGCGGCAGTGGCAGAAGCAGTAGTGGCGAGAGGCCAGAGAGCAGCCTGGAAACTCAGGGCTGGTGGCCGGGGCACAGATGCAGGCCCTGGCTGAGGCCACCATGCAGGAGCAGTGCGGCCAGACTGGGTCCATTCATCGGCTTCCTGAGAAGCAGAAGAAGCAGTTGACAGTTTCCAGTCTGCCGCCAGTTCCAAACCCAGTTCAGAACATGCCCTGTCACTCAGCATGGAGGAGACTTATAAATATGGAACAAAGTTGTGACTGTAATCCTTGGAGTTCAACACCTTTAACAAGGAGGCAAGCTCCAAGCAGGGGCAGGTGGGAGCCCGTGTTTGCAACCCCATCATCTTGTGGCAGAGGGAGCAAGGGAAAAACCTGGGAAAAAGCCTTTTATGGTTTCTACAGGAAGGAAAGGCAAAGGGGGGTAAGCGGATTTAGGATTGGCTACATTGAATAATTTCAGCAGGCTCCAGATGTAGGAGCTGTCTCCAGTTGTCCTCCAATGATTGATTGGAGTGGGGGAATAGTGGCCTGAGAGAGCCCAATAATGGAGGTGTTTGGGGTGTGGGCTTAGGATTTGTTATTTTGCCTATGAAAGGCATAGCTCCTGAACAAGTTGTTTGAGATCTCCAAGGATTGGCTTGCCCTGAGAGGGGCAGTCTTTTTCAGGATCAGAAAGGCTCAGATGTGAAAATACTGTATCATAAAATAAAAAGGCATGATCGTCACAGAGATGAGAAGAGAAAACTAACCCAAGATCCAATAAGACCTTCCACCACAAACCTGAGCACTAGCCAGCCGAGAGTCCAGTTTGATGTTTTTCTCAAATGTACTCTGCACCCTTCACGCACCCCTCCCCACCTAGTGCCAGCTAGTTAAGATGGGAAAGATGATTTTAGAGACTGAGTCATCCTGGGACCAGGCCCAAGTCTCTCCCTACCTCCACTCCCTCTCACCTCTGAGGCTGCACAAGCTATTGCCCTTGGACATAACCCTACTTCTTGGCTGAGGGTCCAACAGAACAGCCCAGTCCTGCCTATTCTGGCAGGGCTGGAGACTGACTGTGCACAGGGCTGAGTTCTCCCAGGTGCCACCTCATGCCCCTCCTCACTCTCTTGTTCTGCCCTGGTTGGTGACAAGGAGAGTCGGAGCCTTCCTCAGGGCTGGATCATCCTGCCTACATTGGGCTGGGAGTTCAACAGAACTCTGCATAGGGAGGACTTAGGCCAGTGCTTTCTGGGAGTATCTTCTCCCATATACAATGACAACAGAAAAGATAAATCCCTCAAAGTGAACTCTGTGAAGAAAGCTTTTATGGGCTGCTGAGAGATCATAGAGTCTTGAATTGATGGAAAGCCATGACTACTGGTTAACCATGTTAGTCAAATAAAACTAGAGTTCCGTCCCTACTGTACCCAAATAAATATTCAATGACTCACCAATATTAAAATTTAAAAGAATATTTGCAAATGAATCCAAACATAAGTAGAAGGAAGGAGTGAATTAAAAATAACTGTAGAGTGGGAAAAATCTTTATAAGCAAGAGACAAAACTGAGTTGCCTTAAAATAAAATATTGGCATTTGTCACATGAACCAGATAAAATAAAAATCATAAATAAGATTTGGCCAGGCATGGTGGCTTTTGCCCATAATTCCAACACTTGGGGAGGCCAAAACAGGAGAATTGCTTGAGGCCAGGAGTTTGAGACCAGTCTGGGAAACATAGCAAATCCTGTCTCTACAAAAAATACAAAAATTAGCCAGGCATGGGGGCATGCACCTGTAGTCCTAGCTACTTGGGAGGCTGAGCCAGGAGGATCACTTAAGCCCAGGAGTTTTAGGCTGCAGTGAGCTATGATCATGCCACTACACTCCAGCTCTAGACAACAGAGCAAGACCCTGTCTCAAAAAAAAAAAAAAAATAGTACTAATAAATAAAATGAAGCCAATCCAGGGAATACTTGAGGGAAGCATTTGCTGATGTAGTGGTTATAGGAGCTTGGACTGTGGAGCTGAGGATTTAGAGGAAGAGAATGACAAACTGCATTGCATAAGATGTGATGAAGCCAAGACTGCAGAGAGTCCACCAGGAGAACATCTACTGCGTTGGTGTGAGCTGTCCATGGAAAAGATGTAAGGTAGTGAACACCTTGTGGGTGGGAGCGTACAAGCTAAGGAAAGCCAGTGAAGGGCTTGCAGCTCTGCAGAAGCTGGTTTAGACTCCCTCTGGGGAAGTAAAATTATTTCTGTTTGCAGACAATATGATCTTATATGTAGAAAACCCTAAAGACTCAACAAAAACTGTTAGCACTAGTAAACGTATTCAGTAAAGTTACAGGATATAAAATCAACATATAAAATTTAGTTGCATTTTTATACAACAATAAACTATCCAAAAAGGAAATTAAGAAAACAATCTCATTAACAGTAGCACCAAAAATAATAAAATACTTAGAAGTAAACCTAACCAAGGAAGTGAAAAATTTATATACTGAAAACTATAAAACACTGATGAAAGAAATTAAAGCAGACACAAAGAAATGAAAATCCTGTGTTCATAGATTAGAATAATTAATATTGTTAAAATGTCCATACTACCCAAAGTAATCTACACATTCAATGCAATCCCTATCAAAATTTCAAAGACATGTTTTACAGAAGTAGGAAAAGCAATCCTAAAATTCATGTGGAACCACAAAAGACCCCAAATAGCAAAAGTAATCTTGAGCAAGAAAAAAAAGCTGGAGGCATCACACTTCCTAATTTCAAAACATGTTACAAAGCTACATTAATCAAAACAGTATGATACCAGCATAAAAGCAGACATATAGACCAAATGAAACAGAAGAGAGATCCCAGAAATAAATCTGCACATGTATGATCAACTGATCTTCAACAAAGGTGCCATGAATACACAATGGGTTGAGATAGTCTTTTCAATAAATAGTGATGGAAAACTGGATATCCACATCCAAAAGAATGAAATTGGACTTTTATCTTTAACCATACACAAAAATTAAAACATTTTGAAGATTTGAACATAAATATGTAACCGTATAACTCCAAGAAGAAACATAAGAGGAAAGCTTCTTGACATTGGTTTCAGAAATGACTTGGATATGATACCAAAATATAGGCAACAAAAGCAAAATAGGTAAGGCAAGAATACATCAAACTAAAAAGTTTCTGCACAAGAAATGAAACAATCAACAAAAGAGACAACTTATAGAATGGGACAGAATATTTGCAAACTACATATCTGATAAGGGATTAATTTCCAATGTATATAAAACTCAATAGCAAAAACAAACAAAAAACCCTATTAAAAATGGGCAAAAACCTTGAATAGATATTTTTCAAACAATATAAAAATGGCCAAGTATATGAAGACGTTCAATATCACTAATTATTAGGGAAATGCAAATCAAAACCATAATGAAATATAACCTCACACCTGTTAGGATGGCAATTATTAAAAAATAAATTTAAAAAACAAGTGTTGGCAAGTTTGTGGAGACATTGGAACCCTGAAACGCTGTTGGTGGAAATGTAAAATAGTGTAGCCACTATGGAAAATAGTAAGGAGATTCCTCAACAAATTAAAAATAGAACTACCATATGATACAGCAATTGCACTCTGGGTATATATCTAAAATATTTGATGTCAAGATCTTGAAGAGATATATGCACCCACATGTTTATGGCTGCATTATTCACAATAGCCAAGATATGAAAACAACCCAAATGTCTATTAACCGATGAATGATGAATGGAGGAATAAATCATTATATTTACATGCAATGTAATATCAGTGAACCTTAAAAAAGGATTTCCTACCATTCGCCACATGGATGGACCTGGAAGTCATTATTTTAAGTGAAATAAGTCAGTCACTGGGGACAATAGAATGGTGGTTACCAGAGAAGGAGGGGAGGGGAATGGGGGGATGACGGGAGGTGTGGTTCCATGGGTATAAAGTTACAGTATACGAGATGAGTAAGTTCCAGAGGTCTGTACAACATAATGCCTATAATTAGAAATAAGGCATGTGTACTTAAAAATTTGTTAAGGGAGTAGATATCATGTTAAATGTTCTTACCAAAATAAATAAATATGCAAGGAAACTTTTGGAGGTGATGGATATGTTTATTACCTGGGTGGTGGTGATGGTGACATTAGTGCATACATATGTCCAAACTCAGCAAATTGTATACAGTAATTATGTACAGTATATGAATTATGCTTCAATAAAGCTAGAGAGAAAAAAATTGCCTCAAGGTCCTCTGAGTTCTGGGAATCTACCATCTGGTCTTCACATACTCACACAATAAAAGGCCACTAACATGCCCAAGGTAGCTGCCAATATGGCCTCCCAGGTTATGACCTCCCACCTTCCCATGTTCCTTTGGGGAAGCCTCCCAGGTCAATTCTGAAGCAGTTGCTTTTGATATCCTGCAAGGTCAAGGAGACACCTGTGAAAGGGCCACCAGGAAGCATTTCCATGTTGTATCACAGGACAAATTCCAGGCATTTGTGCCACATTTGTCACTTGAAGCGTTCTAGTAACTGATTCATCTTTCTGTCTCACATCTCTCCCAAACAAAAGGGATAATTTACATGACGGCATCCTCAGCAGTAAGGCAATGTTGAGCTACATCCTCTATCCTCCTTCAATCTATGTTTCATACCTCTTCAATCCACTCTCACTTTATCTACAGATTTCATCCTCTCTACTCAAATCTTCCTCAGTTTCTTTGGAGCCACCAACCAGAGAAAACAAAAGGGAAGATCTTTGACAGGAGACAAGTGCACAAAAAGAAATAGGGTCACAGCCCTATGAACACTAGGATGAACTTTCTGAGCATGATGCCCATACATTACAGTTCTAGGTTACAGCAAATAACAAAAAATTTTGCATGAGTTATAGGAGGTAGAAATAAAGCAACAACCTATTTTAATGTGTTCAAGGCCCTGTGGGAGTTCATGCCCATCATCATGATCGGCTAGGTTCTCTTGGTGTGGGGTCACATTAAGACCTGTGGCTTTCCCAGGTCCATGAGATCTCTTTCTTCAACTTCCAAGGTCTGGGCAAGGCTCATGTATACCTCTATAGAAAAAGATGACAGCTTCTCCTGTAGGTCACCCATTTCATCATGGTTGGAAGTGGCAACAAAATGATGTGATTAGTTTATCCTCACAATTCTCCCAGTGCACATTTACTTTTCAGTCACAACTGCCAGACCAGCTGACCTAGACATCTTCAGGCACATTGGTTTCAGGGGCAACAGCCTAGAGTAGAATTTTCTCACAACTGCTGTAATTGTATAAATTCTAATCCCTATAATAAATAGTTTCTTTTATATCACTTATACTAACTCTGCTTCTCTGATCAAATAACGGCTGAGAAAAGAGACCACCAAAATATGGAAGCACAAGAGGCTCCACTGGGGTAGGAAGACCAAGGCTCTTTTCCAAACTTAGGGGAACATCTTCTTCAGTCCTGGGGTTGGTCCTACTTACTATATTCAGCTAGCTTTAGTTGGCTCATACGTGTGTGTGAGTGAGCTTTCTTGCCCGCCTCCCTGAAACTTCATGAGAAGGGCCCTCATTCCACTAAGAATCTCAGACAGCACTGATAGTTATACCCTTCTTGGATGACAAAATTCAGAGGAATTTTGTCTTATCCCCTCTACCAGGGGAGAAAGTCAAGAGCTTCCTACAGTCTGTGAATCAATAGCAGAATAGTTCTCCCCGGCTTGACACAAGCAACTTCCCACCTCCAGCTCAGGTTTAACAGAAAAGAAAGAAAGCTTTCTGTAGAAATACTGAATTATCTAAAATTACATGACTTTTCTAACACAGAAGTGGCATACACTCTACACCCTTATTATGAATTCTCAAAAGTTAGCACCTTCAATATCGGTGGAGTGAAGATAGGCTGTAGTGAAGGTAGCTCAAGGTGATTAAACAAATGGCCCAAGATCTTGGATAGCAGCAGAACCAAGATAATAATACTTGGGTTGAAGATTTTCCCATCAGACTCCCATCAATATGAGCACATTGAAAAATTTAATCACTTTAAGGTAGAAAAGAAAAAAATGACAAGGCAAAGATTACCTCTCCAAATGTTTCTGTTACGAAATATAGGAAATAACAACAAGTCACCTCCTGCTTAAAGTACCCCAGCCAAGAAAGAACCATGAATGTTTTTGGGGGGTTGGGGGTTATGACTTAAGCTCAACCATAGCAGTAACCAAAAATCTTCCTATTGACTATCAAAGGCAATCCTATTTATGAAGCAATCTACTCTAATCTTCAGCTGGGACCCATCATCCTGGAGGCTTTTGGCCCTCACCACTATTCAGGAGGGGCCCAAACACATATTTGAGCTGTTATCGCTAGGTAAGATTATGTAGTCAGGACTATTGACAGATGAAAGACAAAGGTCACTAGGAAACAAACTTGACTATCATTTCTGGTTTTCATTGACAATGGATCATTGTGAATTGATTTTTATAAATACTGCAACTACCTTATAAACCATATAGATAGTATTTTAATTACATGTTTACATTTAACAAATTAAAACCTGTTTAACTCATTGAACTTATTCATCTTGATAGTTTTGGTGCTCTATTATGTGTGATGGGCCTTATCTCTAACCTTAAACCACATCAGCATTAAAAGATTTACCCACAGATTTAAGGGCAAAGTTGCTCCTAAGAAGTCTCAGAGAAATTGCCTTTATGGAAACTTACATGGTATTCATAGGCCCTTAACAGACAAGAGACCCTCCTTCATTACTTCCACACTCATAGTTGTCTTGTCTGATCAGTCATCCACCTGTACAGATAAGCCTGATGCCACTTGCCATGTTCCTTCTGCCCACTTGATTCAGCTGTGATGGTCATTTTATCAAACTGTCATATCTTGCTGAGAACACATTACCTCAAGTATCCACTCTATGTCTTCCCTAGGCCTTTTCATGCCAAGTAATCCTGCTGCATAGCCATATAAGCATAGCAGAGAGGTGCACGATTAACACCCTTGGTGAAAACTTTTGACCAATTAGAGACAGGAGTCATGGACAAATGCTCCAGCCTCCAATTGTTAACCTGTGTATACTGGAAGATATCCTGTATGATTCTCAGATGATCCTGCTGGGATTGAGCCCTTCATTGCTCATATTTATCACATTCAAGATCACATTCTTACACTGGCTTTTTCTTAATACTGTCTACTCCTTCAATTTTCTATATTTACAACATCCTCAAATAAAATAATTGCACTCAAGTTCCTGTTTCAGGCCACACTCTTGAGAGTTATCCATACTGAAGTAATTGGTACCAGAAGTGGTTCTAGAAACTAGACCTTCAGGACTGGATTCAGACATTTGATGGTCAGAGAGTAATAAGGGCCCCATTCCCTAAGGAAACGTGTTCATAATAATCCTTGGCAATCTATAGCATTACAATACTTAGATTCTCACCTGTAGTGAATAAGTATAATGCAGAGTTAGAATTGTAAGCAACTGTAAACCCATCACTTAAATGGCATGTAGGCAATTGCAGGAAGGATTGTGGAGTTTACTGTTTTTTGCTAACTGTGTATATCATGATATACATAGTTCTTCATCCCTTGTTGCCATAGGGAAAATGAGCCAAAAGCAGATCCAGAATTCACTAGAAAGTACAATGTAGCTGCAAAAGTGACCAAATGCACACAGACAGCTCTGCTGTGTTAAAAGCAAGGTCCAAAGGTGGAAACAATAGAACCATGAGAAGTGGTACAGAGAATTTGAGTAGACAAACTTGAGAACTTTGAACACATTTTTCTTCCAAGCCCTCTCCATATCAGTAAAGGAAGCTACAAATGTCTAATCCATGCATGTATCTCACAGATTCTTTGCAGGATAATATTTACCCTCAAAAACTAGCTTGCCTTTCCTTATCATCTCTAGCCCATTAACTCGGATGAGGTTTCAACACAGCCTGAGTAAGGAAACAAGCCCACTTTTTATGCCTCGAGTTCTTACCAAGATTTGATAATGCTACTTTCCTCCAATCCCTGCTGCCCTAGGGATGATAACTTTTTTCCAACCTTGTTCACCTGTAGATATCTCAACGTTCTTTTATGATTCAGTTAGCTGTGTTGTATGGTATCCCTTTGCATAGTTATCTCCAGAATCTTTTCAGAGTCTGCCTTCTATTCACAGTCTAAGTTCTTACTGATCTGGAGTTTGGTACCAGAAATATAGCCTCAGCAAATAAGCCTGCAGTTGGGACTTGGGGATTGTGTTGTTTGGTGTATTTAGCATGGATAATCTTCCAGGCAGACAGTGTGACAGTGGTAACCTGCATCATTCAATGACATCACAGTTCCTCAAAGCAGTATTGATGAGTGTATGTGATGGAGTGTCATTGTAGAAAAATGAGTTAGGAAATGATCATAGTCAGTTGATTACAATGGATCAATGGTGACTATGAAGATTATAGACTGGCTACCTGTGAATGTATTAGAAAACTTATTAAAGAATAACATGTCAGAGGCTTGATTTTTTTAACTGAAGGTACTAGTGGGGAATCTCAGAATCGTTTTTTAGAGACCATAAAGGAGCCCGTTATTTTATGTTGCCACTGAAAGAACACAGTGGAGCATCATGTCCAATATACAATTATACTGGATATAGAGCTGTATAATTTTGTCAAATATTATGCCAATATTAAGGTATTGGTTGGAATAGATTGGGATCTTGATAATTACGATGAGAATATTTGGTTAAACAGAGGAAGTTAAAACAGCGCTTCTCCCAAATCTCCCTGAAACTCCCTCCCCTATCTAAAGAAAGCAGCCCTCCCCTGATTAAAGGACTTAACGGACCTTATGTTAGGCCATAAACAAGTCTCAACAAATTTAAAAATATTTAAATTGTACAAAGCATCTTTTCTAACCCCAGTGGAATGAAACTAGAAATCAATAACAGAAAGAAAACTTGAAAATTCACAAAACTGGAATTAAGTGGAAATTAAGCAACATACTCCTAAATAACCAAAGACAATAAGTGAAACTAGAAAATGCTTTGAGATACATTCTTTTAAAAACACGTACTCGACATACCAAAACCTGAGGTATGCAACAAAAGTGGTGTTCAGAGGGAAATTTATAGTTGTAAGCACCTGTTTTAAAAATGAAGAAAAATGCCACATCAATTACCTAACTTTACTCCTGAAGAAGCTAGAAAACAGGAGAGCAAACCAAATTTAAAGCTAACAGAAAGAAGGAAATAATAAATATTGGAATATAGAGAATCAAAAAACAATAACAAAGAAAATCAACCAAACCAAAAGTTGGTTCCTTGAAAAAATCAACAAAATTGACAAACATTTAGCTAGACTGACCTAGAAAAAAATAGAGAAGACTCAAATTATTAAAATCAATAATGAAAGTAGGGACATTATTATGACTTTACAGAAATAAGAAACATTATAAAAATTATGAATAGGCCTATAACAAGTAAATAAATTGAATCAATAATTAATACCCACCCAACAAAGAAAAGCCCAGGACAGATGGTATCACTAGTAAATTCTGCTAAACATTTAGAGAAGAATTGATGATAATTCTTCTTTAACCCTTCCAAAAAGTAGAAGAGGAGGGAACAATTCTTAGCTTATTCATTTTAGGGCAGCATAACCTGATACTAAAGCCAGATAAAGTAATCTGAAGAAAACAATAGCCTGATATTCCTCATGAACATAAATGCAAAAACCCTCAACAAAGTACTAGCAAACCAAATATAATAGTATATGAAAAAGTATTATACCACATTACCAAGTGGGACTATTCCAGGAATGTGAGAGTGGCTCAATGTATGAAAATCAATCAGTGCAATTCACCATATTAATAGAGTAAGAGGGGAAAAATAACACATGGTCATCTCAACTGATTCAGAAAAAGCATTTAACAAATAACACCCTTTCATGATTAAAAAAAAAACTCAATAAACTAGGAATAGAGAGAACTTCCTCAGTATTATAAAGGACATTTATTAAAACTGCATAAATTATACTAACATTACCCTCAATGGTGAAAGACTGAAAGCTTTCTCCCTGAAATCAGGAACAAGACAAAGATGCTCACATTAACCATTTCTATTCAACAGTGTACTGGAAGTTCTATCCAGAACAATTTGGCAAGAAATGGATATAAATAATATCCAATTTAGAAAGGAAGAAGTAAAATTATCTCTATTCACAGATGACATTATCCTATATATAGACAATTCTAAAGAACCCACAGAAAAAGTATTAGAGCTAATAATCAAATTCGAAGTTACAGATACAAGATCAACACACAAAAATTGGTTGCATTTGTATATACTAACAATGAACAATACAAATATAAAATTAAGAAAACAATGCCATTTACAATAGCATCAAAAAGAATAAAACATTTGGGAATAGATTTAACCAAGGAAGTGTAATATTTGTACAATGAAAACTATAAAACATTTCTGAAAGAAATTTTTAAAGACCTAAATAAATAGAAAGACACCCAAAGTCCATGGATTGTAAGGCTTAATATTGCTAAAATGGCAATACTACCCAAGGTAATATATAGATTTAATGTGATCCCTATCAAAACCCAATGACTAATTTTTTGTCAAAAATGGAAAAGAATATATTAACATTCATATAGAATTGTAAGGGATCTCAAATAGACAAAATAATTTTGAAAAAGAAAAACTAAGTTAGAAGATTCACACTTTCTGATTTCAAACCTCACTAGAGCCTAGTAAGCTCTAGTAAATAAACCCAAACATATGTGGTCAACTAATTTTTGACAAAAGCACCAAGAAGACACAATGAAGAAAGGATAGACTTCAATAAATGGTGCTGGGAAAACTGAAATTCTACATGCAGAAGAATAAAATTGGACCCTTATCTCACATTATACACAAAAATCAACTCAAAATGGATGAAAGACCCAAACATAAGACCTAAAAGTATAAAACTCCTAGAAGAAAATATATGGAAAAAGCTTCTTGCCATTGGCCTTGCCAGTGATTTTTTAGATATTATCCCAACAGCTCTGGCTACAAAAGTAAAAATAAGTGAATGTGGCTACATCAGACTAAAAAGCTTCTGCATTGAAAAAACAAACAAACAAAATCAACAAAAAGAAAAGGCAGCCTGATTGGGAAAAAATATTTGCAAACCATATATCTGATAAGAGATCAATATACAATATATAATTCATACAACACAATGACAGAAAAATAACCCTATCAAAAATAGGCAAAGGACCTAAATAGATATTCCTCCAAAGAAGACATAAAAATGCCCAACTATATGAAAAATTGTTCAACATCAGTAATTATCAGGGAAATGCAATCAATTATATATAACCTCATACTTGTTAGAATAGCTGTTATCAAAAACAAGAGACAGCAAGTGTTGGCATGAATATGGAGAACATAGATCAGTTCACTGTTGGTGGGAACATAGATCAGTTCAGCCATTGTGGAAAACGGTATGGAGGTTTCTAAAGAATTTAAAAATAGAACTACCATACGATCCAGCAATTCCTCTTCTGGGTATATACCCAAATAAAATGAAATTATCATGTTTTAAAGATATCTGCACTCCTATGTTCATTGCAGCAGTATTCATAACAGCCAAGATATAGGATCAGCCTAAGTGTTTGTTGATGGATAAATGAAGAAACTATGAAATTTTATTTATATTTATACACACAAAGGAATATATATATATACATTATATATATATATATACATATATATATTATATATACAAAGGAATACACACACATATACAATAGCATATTATTTTACTTTTAAAAACGATATCCTGACATTTCTCAAAATATCAGATGAACCTAGAGGACATTAGGCTAAATGAAATAAATAGAAACAGAAAGTAAAATATTGCATGTATTTTCATGTCACTACATTTAGAATCTAGAAAAGTCAAACTCATAGAAACAGAGAATAAAATGATGGTTATCAGAGGCTGTGGGGTGGAAGGATTGAGGAAATGTTGATCAAATGACACAAAGTTTCAATTAAACATGAGGAATAAGTTCAATAGATCTATTGTACCTTATGGTGACTATAGTTAAAAACAATAAATTGTATACTTGAAGATTGCTAAGAGGGTAGATCTGAAGTTTTCTCACCATGAAAAAATGACATTTGAGCCATAATGCATACGTTAAATAGCTTGATTTAGACATTCCACAATGTGTACATATATCAAAACATGTTGCACACCATAAATATACACAATTTTTACTTGTCAATTAAGCAAAAAATGTTTTAATACCTTACTTCAGAGCTATAGTAATCAAAGCAGTAGGATACCAGCATCAAGATAGATATATAGATGAATTGAATAAAACATAGAATACAAAATAAATACATATATCTAAGGTCAATCGATTTTTGACAAGGGTGCCAAGACCATTCAATAGGGAAAGAATAATTTCTTCAAAAAATTGTTCTGGGACAAAAAGATGCTCATGCAAAAGAAAGAAGTTGGACCCCTACCTTATATCATATATAAAAATTAATTCAAAATGGATCAAAGACACAAATTTAAGAGCTAAATATAAAACTCTTACAAGAAACATATAGATAAATCTTCATGACCTTGGATTTGACAATAGATTCTTAGCTTTGTTACCAAAAGCAAAAGCGATAAAAGAAAAAAGCAGATATGCCAGACTGCACTAAAATTTAAAACTCTTGTGTAATAAAATGCTCTATCTAGAAAGTGAAAATACAACCTAAAAAATGGGAGAAAATATTTGCAAATCTTATACCTGATGAGCCTAGTATCCAGAATATATAATGAACTCTTACAACTCTGCAACAAAAAGACAAACAACCCAATTAAAAATGGACAAAGAACTTGAATAGACATTACTCTAAAGAAGATACAGGCATACTTCTCTTTATTACCCTTTGCAGATATTACATTTTTTATTTCAAAATATTAAGGGAGTATAAATGTTTTTGTTACATGGATACATTTTTACAAATTGAAGGTTTGTAGCAATCCTGCATCAAACAAGTCTATCTTTGCCATTTTTCTAACAGCATGTATCTCTGTGTCAGATTTTGGTAATTCTCATAATATTTCAAACTTTTTCATTATTATTATATCTGTTATTGTGATCTGTGATAGTGATTGTTGATATTATTATTGTAATTGTTTTGGAGCACCATGAATCATGCCCATATAAGATGGTAAACTTAATAAATGTTATCTATGTGTTCTGACTGCTCAAAAAAACAGCTGTTACCTTATCTCTCTCCCTCTTTTTGGGCCTCTCTATTCCCTGAGACACAGCAATATTGAAATTAGGCCAATTAATAATCCCATAATGGCCTCTAAGTGTTCAATGAAAGGAAGAATTGCATGTCTCTCATTTTAAATCAAAAGCTAGAAATGATTAAACTTAGTGAGGAAGGCATGTTAAAAGTCAAAACAGGCCAAGAGCTAGGCCTCTTGCACCAGTTAGCCAAGTTGTGAATGCAAAAGAAAAGTTCTTGAAGAAAATTAAAAGTGCTACTCCAGTGAACACATGAATGATAAGAAAGTGAAAAAAACCTTATTGCTAATATAGAGAAAGTTTTAGTGGTCTGGATAGAATATCAAACCACCCACAACACTCCCTTAAGCCAAATCCTAATCCAGAGCAAGGCCTTAATTCTTTTTAATTCTGTGAAGACTGAGAGAGATGAGGAGGCTCTGGAAGAAAAGCTTGAAGCCAGCAGAGGTTGCTTCATAAGGTTTAAAGAAAGAAGCCATCTTCATAACATAAAACTTTGAGGGGAAGCAGCAAGTGCTAATGTAGAAGCTGCAATAAGATATCCAGAAGATGTAGATAGCTTTACTGATGAAGGTGGCCACACTAAACAACAGATTTTCCACGTAGACAAATAGCCTTTTAATGGAAAAAGATGCCATCTAGGAATTTCATAGTGAGAGAAAAAAAAGTTGATGTCTGGCTTCAAAGCACAGGCTGACTCTCTTGATAGGGGCTAATGCAGCTTTAAATTGAAGCCAATGCTCATTTACCATTCTGAAAATTTTAGGGCCCTTAAGAATTATGCTAAATCTACTCTACTTGTGCTCTCTCTATAAATGAAGCAGCAAAGCCTGGATGACAGCTCATCTGTGTATAGCATGGTTTACTGATTATTGTAAGCCCACTGTTGATACCTACTGTTCAGAAAGAAGGATTACTTTCAAAATATTACTGCTCATGTGACAAATACATTCAAATACTCCTGAAGGGGCATAGTAGCATATTTTTTTCACAGGTATTTGGATAGTTGAACTTGTTTTTAAAATACTTGTAGTTCACCTGGGAAGTGTATACTTTAAATTCCTGGTCTCTAGCGATCCTCCTGCCTCAGCCTCCTGAGTAGCTGGGGCTACAGGCTCATGGGACCATGCCCAACTAATTTTTTCTATTTCTAGTAGAGATGGGGTTTCGCTTTTGCTAAGGCTAGTCTGGAACTCCTGACTTCAAGCGGTCCTCCTGCCTTGGCCTCCCAGAGTACTAGGATTACAGACATGAACCACTGTGACTGGCTGATTCTCTATTCTTGACAGTACTAGAGGTTGAAATTGATCTTACCATGCACTCTTACTCAATTTGTGAGATTAACTGCCCATCTCTCTATTTGCAACCAGCCTCCCAGGGAGAAGGCCATGGGATTGATCAGTAAATTTTTGCTGAATACAACCTCAAAGTTTTGTTCTGTCTCTAAAAAGAGCCAGAGGTTGTAGTGCTGGTATTTATATCTGGTCAACTAAGTGCCCTCACACCTATCACTTCTGATCTTGACAATAACCTCAAGGACAGAACTTTAGCTTTCTTCACAATGAAATGCTGATGCCAACTATCACCGAGGTACTTACTTCACATTGCTTGGAAAAAGAGGTAGATTCTAGAGATGTGTGAGCAGGAGAGAGACTGCAGAATGGAGCAAATCTAGGAGAGCAGAGGATATTATACTAATAATTCACCTGCTCTGATACTTAGACTGTTTTTTGGACTTCAGAACCAGCCTAAGAATCTAAAAAAATAAACCATGGGATTGTTAATGCTATATCCTCAATTTTCTCACCAAAAAGGGACAACTGCTTTAAGATTTGTGATGCTAATGCAGGCAACTCTATTAACTCAGTTATTGTTCCAAGCTGGTATGGCCTTCATACTTCATTGAGGTAACTGGACAGAGGGCAAACGTGACTGTGAAACTGACTCTGAAGAGGAATGACTTTTCTGAGCCTCATGGTAGATCAGTTTGCCTTTGAAGCCCTGCCCATAGCCTAGATTTCCTCATAGGAAGGAAGTTTTACCCTTACTAAGCATCACAGTTCACTTCGAAAGTCTCTTTCCAAATACGCTTATGCACCTTACCAAGACTGTTCATTAAAGTGCAGGAATATAATATGAAAAATGCCAAAAGATTATTCCAAATTCTGAGGCTTGTTTTTTAAAAAAAAATTTATTGACACATAATATATATACATATTTTCAGGGTATGTGTGTTAATAATCTATTGTATATTTTAAAGCAAAAGCTAGAAGAGAATAATTTGAATGTTCCCAGAATAAAGAAAAGATAAATGTTTAAGGTGATGGATATCCCAATTACCCTGATTTGATTATTATACATTATATGAATGTACATGAGGCTTATTTTAAAATTTAAGCACTTACTGTCAAGAAATTAACACACATACAATTCAATTTAGCTGTATAGCTTACAGAGTATATGTAAAAGTTATTTTTTTAAAAAAGACAATGAGGCCCATAGTGAGAAGCCAATTTAATGTTGGCTTAACAAACTTTATCTTCTATCTACTTGTGAGTACACTGTAATTATGTAAAACTATTTGGAAATAATGTCTGAATTGAAGAGGTTCATATACATGGTAAGAGGGTAAATCAATATTGGCTGTGCATGAAATAGCACCAGGAAATGGAGACTAAATGGCATCCCACTTTATTTAAGAACTGTAATCTTGGATGGCAACAAATTTCTCTGGGGGAATTTCTTAGCTCTCTAGCATAGTTAGCCTTATCTAAGAGAATTCTTTTCAACTCAGTTAATTGTTAGAAAGATGAAAAACATCTGGTCTATCACCAACAATGCTATCAACCGCTCTGGGTGTAGAATTCCAGTTATAGGCAGCAAAGAAGTGGATCTATGCTAAAGATTAGTAAACATAGAAAATAAAATGAAAGGGGTAGATTAGATGGGAAAAAAAAGAGTAGATGAAGTGAGAAGTGGAACAAGCTGTGACTACAATGCAAGTGTATCAAGGACTTGTTAGTGGATCCATAGCCTGTAAAGACAAATTTGCTTAAAAGCAAGATCATCTTCCAGTTGACAATTTCTCTTTATTTCTCATGCTGCTTTTTTTCAGAACCTTATCTGTGAACTAGCATTAAATTTTTGCTTGAACTTCTAAAATGAAATTAACTTGCCATAATTGACCCACTGACCAATCTTGTTTTGAAGAACAAAAAGCTTCAAGTGGCAGGTAGGTTTATTTTAATCAACCATGGGGTAATGAATATCCCATCATCCATAAGTTAATTCTTTGGTTAAATATTCTAAAGTTGCTCAGTGTCTCCTATAATATAGCCTTTTATGGCAAAGTGCATTCTGTTTTTTCTTCTTTATTTTTCCTGAAAAGAAATTGACTAGGTCTGTATGTACTATCTTTTGCGAGTTGCTAATTGCTACCTTACCTTTCTATTTGCAAATGAGAATGGCAAGCTACTTCTTATCTGTAACATCATTGGAAAATAAGTAAATCCATATTTTGGCTTAATATTTACATATAAAATGATGCCATGTTTTACAAAATGGTATGTCTGCAAGGTGTTTAGATTAGAAGGACATACTTTCGGTTGTGTTCATTTGTTTGTCACAGCAAAATCTGGTCTTTCAGGTGGCATCTTTAAACAATTGTTTCTCAGAATGTAAGGGCAACTGAACATCTTCTCCCAATGAACTCCCAGCTCCACCATCCAGCTGAAATCTTTCCTCTAATTTCTTCTTATTATTGGACATAAACCTTTAGAAAATGAAGTACTACATAGAGTAGTGTATGGGCCACCACCAGACTATTGTTGCCTACCACTGTTCCCTACATTCTGGTCCACCTTCCCCTTGTCCATTCCTAAGCATGACTCCCACTGCCTTTTCTACCTACTCTTCTCACTTGGGGAAGTACTGAGAAATTCATGGTCATCTGTCGTCAGCTACTCATACAGTCTGGTAAGGCTCTTTACAATCTCCATGTCAAAATTTACCTTCATGGTTGCTCCTCTGAAGAATGGGAGACTGGGGCATGTATGCTTTGACTCCTATCCTACACTGGTGAAGACTATTCTTTTTGTATTTCACTTCCCCCTCTACTATGTTTGGGCTGAGTGGCATTCCAGAGCTCCAAGGGGAGAAAGCTTAAAGATGTAGCCAGCACCTAAGGCAGGAATTCACCATCATTTATAAGAACTATTCACCACAGTTGTAGCTGCTATATTGATCTGCAATGAGGATATCTCCCAGAGTTCCAATAGAGTGTGCTTCAAAAATAAATAAATCAGCTGCTTATGTGTCCTCTTTAACTACTTAGGCTAGAATAAATTACCTACCATGCCCCTCTGATCATGCAGCTCTAATGGAGGAAATACAGGACAAAGTCTCAGCCAGCTGTAATAGCTTCTCCTTGCTGTAGCTCCTTGTGGATACATGGGCCTTCCTCCAGCTCACCTAAGCCGCCAGCCTCAGGCATCTATGTCAGTAAATCACATGTCCCCATAAACTTTGTTGGAACAGAGTACAAACATAAAGATTAACTTCCAGAATAGCAGAGTAAGCACCTTGGTAGACATTCTCACAAAAGCTACAAAAATACTAGAAAAACAATTAAATTAACCATTTTGGAACTCCAGAAATTATCCAAGACTACAGTTTGAACTAAAAATCATCTATCCCAGAGGAACTACTAAATGTCAATAAAACAGTGGAGTCTGCTTTTTAAATTTTTTAATTTGGGGCTATTCCATTCCCCTCTCTACCTACTTCGGTTGTGCAGTAATGAAAAAAGCCAGCAGCCTCATGGTTAATGGAGAGGACTGATCTCTTTGGAGACTGCTTTAAAAGAAGCTATCCCCAGAGCACAGCCAAGATTTTATACCAACTTGAAGCTTCCTGGAAAATCTATATTCCCAGGGTATTATGTCTATTTGATTTGACTGAGAGCTCACCTCAAAGGGGGGAAAAATCCTAAGCTTAATGTATTATCAAAAACAACAGTAAACTGCTGGCAATAACCATAGCTGCCCAAGGTTGTGATTTTAGTTGCAGCAAAATAAGAGTCTGGCTAGGAAAGAGGAAGTCCAGGAAAGCTAGATGGCCGTAGGAACTTTTAAAAGCTCAAACACATTCCTGAGGATCTGAATGGTGACTGGGAAAGGAAAAATAACTCACCTCTGGCTGACCTTAAGGTTCTGTGCAAAGAGAAAATAAAAGACTGAAGGTTGAAGACATCCCCTCCCACACAGAAACTATATAATAATAAGAGAGTCCATATATCAGGAAGACAAAATAATTATAAACATATATGCATATAACAACAGAGTATCAAATGCAAAACTGACAGAAATAAAGGGAGAAAAAGACAATAAGGTGTGGAAATTTCAAAATGTATACATTTTGAAATTTTTTAATACAAAAAAGAAGACTTGGATAATACTATAAATTAAATCAACACAATAGACATTTATAGAACACTCAACCCAACAGGAGCAAAATACATGTTCTTCTCAAGCACACTTGGAACATTCTCCCAAATGTACCACATGCTAGGCTATTTAAAAAGCCTCAACAAATTTAAAAGATTTAAAATAATACAAAGTATGATCTCCAAACATAATGGAGTTAAATTAGAAATCAACAATAAGAAAATATTTAGGAAATTCACAAATATGTAGAAATTAAACAACACATGCATAGATAACCAATGGGTCAAAGAAGCAACCACAATGGAAATTAGAAATATTTTCAGATAAATGAAAATGAAAATGCAACATAAGAGCAACCATATGCCAACAAATTAGGTAACTTGGATGAAGTGGAAAATTCCTAGAAACACTCAAACTACCAAAACTGACTCAATAAGAAATAAATAATCTGAATAGTTATAACAGTGCCTATACTAAAAAAAGAAGAAAGATGTTAAATCATTAACCTAATATTTCACCTTATGAAACTGGAAATAGAGGAGCACACTAAACCAAAATGAGCACAAGGAAGGAAATAAAGTTTAGAGTGGAAATAAATGAAATAGGACAAAAAACAGTAGAGAACATCAATAAAACTAAAAGTTGGTCCTTTTAAAAGAACAATAAAATTGGCAAAACTTTAGCTAGATTTATCTCAAGAACAAAGAGATAGGATTCAAATTACTAAAATTGAGAGTAAAAGGGGATATCACTATCAACTTTGCAGAAATAAGATCACAAGAAAATTCTATAAGCAACTATATGCCCACAAATTTGACAAATTATATGCAATTAGAAAAAACAGATAATATAAATAGTCCTATAATAATAAAGAGATACAGTAATAAAAAAAACTCCTTATAAAGAAAAGCCTAGACCCAGATTGCTTCACTGTTGAATTCTACCAAACATTTAAAGCAGAATTAATATTTATCCTTCACAAACTCTTCCAAAAATAGAAGCAGAGGAAATGCTCTCAACTCATTCTACAAGGCCAGTATTACCTTAATACCAAAACCAGACCAAAATAAAAAAAAAAAAATCACACAAAAAGAAAACTACATACCAATATGCCTCATGAATAAATAAAAAATCCTCAAGAAAACACTAGCAAACCAGTATAAAACATATAAAAAGGATCATACACCATGACCAAATGAAATTTTTCCCAGGAATGCAAGAGTCACTGAATATCTGAGAAATCAATGAATTATAATATACAACACCACTAAAATAAAGGACAAAAACTACATGAACATCTCAATAGACACACACACACACAAAAAAAAAAAAAAAAACATTTGACAAATCTAATACCCTTTCACAATAAAAACACTCAACAAACTAGGAATAGAAAGTCACTTCCTTAATCGAATAAACAGCAGCTATGACAAACTCCCAGATAACATTATACTTTATGATGAATGACTAGATGCTTTTTCCCTAAGATTAGGAACAAGGCAAGGATGTCTGCTCTCATTGTTTCTATTCACTCTACTGGAGGTTATAGGCATGGAAATTAGGCAAGAAAAAGAAAAAAGAAATCTACATTGGAAGGAAATATGACGATTTCTATTTACAGATGACATTGTATTTCTTTGTAGATCACATTATCTTGTAAGTAGAAGATCCTAAGGAATCTGCTAAAAGACTCTCAGAACTAATGAACAAGTTTAGCACAGTTTCAGAATACAAAATCAGTATGACCCAGCATTTTCATTCCTAGTAATATATCTAAAAGAAATGGGAACATATGCCCACACAAAAACTTGTGCATAAATGTTCATGACAGCATTGTTCATTATAAACAAAAAGTGGAAACAACCCAATGTCCACCCAAAGAAGAATGGATAAAAAGTGGTATATCCGTGCAATGGACTATTATACAGCAATAAAAATAAAGTGCTGATACATGCTACAAGGATGAACCTTGAAAACATTATAGTAAGTAAAAATACTATTCACATAGGACAATATATTATATGATTCCATTTATATGAAATGTCTGGAATAGGATAATCTGAATTCTCCTGACTTAAAGGCACTGAATTGGTATTGAACACTGAATGAGCCAGCCATTCTATAAATGTTATCTCCTTTTATCTTTACAGTTATCAATGTTAGGTGGCATTTCCGTTTTTTTTGTCAAAATACCTAATGACTCTTCATTTATAAAACCACTATTTTGGTTTTATTTCTCCCACTGACCATCTGGGTGACCTATTTAGCTCTGGACCTCCGAGTTTCTTCCTATTATTTCCTAGTACATTATCCAAATATAATACAACAATTAACCCGATCTGAAGTTAGGTTAGAGGCTGTTAATTAGATACTGGGACATGCAGATTGCCCTGTAAATGCCGTGATGAATGACTTCATATTCAAATTTTCCCTGAATGACCTAAAAGATCCTCTTCCATTTCATATTTATAAAAGTCGTTATAAGCTCCCTAGAAACAATTTCATCAAGATTTTAACCTCCTAAAGCTAATGTAGTATGAAAAAAGTAAGGCAGTAAAGACAGCTCCCTTCTTTCCCCTAGTCACTGTTCACAAATTATACCAACTATAAAATCTTCAACAAAGATGCCAAGAACACACAATGGGGAAAGGATAGTTTCTTCAATAAATAATGTTGGGAAAACTAGATATCTGCATGCAGAAGAATGAAATTGGACATTTATCTCATACTATATACAAAAAACAAATTCAAAATGGATTCATAATTTTAAGGTAAAACCTGAAAAAAACATAGAGGAAAATCTTCTTGACATTCATCTGGTTAATGGTTTTTTGAATATGACTCCATAAGCACAAGCAACAAAAGCAAAAATAGAGAAATTTGATTGCATCAAATTAAAATCTTCTTAACAATAAAGAAAGCAATTTACAGAGTGAAGAGTCAACCTATAGAATGGAATAAAATATTTATAAAACTTACATCTTATAAGGGGTTTATATCCAAAAATATAAGGAATTCTTAAAACTCAATAGCAAACAAACAAACAAAACCCTGATGAAAAAATGAGCAAAGGACCTGAATAAACATTTTTCCAAAGAAGACATACAAATGACTGACAGGTATGTGAAAAAAAAAATGCTCAACATCACTAACCATCAGGGAAACGCACATCAAAACCGCAATGAGATCCCACCTCACACGTTAAGGTGACTATTATAACAAAAAAAGGTAAGTTTTGGCAAGCATGTGGAAAAAAGGAAATCCTGTACACTGTTGGTAGGAAGGTAAATTGGGCAGCTACTATGGAAACAGGATGAAGAGTCCTTAAAAAATTAAAAATAGAACTATCATATGATCTATTGGTTCCACTTGTGGATATTTACCCAAATGAATTGAGATCAGGATCTCAAAAAGATATGTGCAGTCTTATGTTCATTGTAGCATCATTCACAATAGCCAAAATTTGTAAACAACCTAAGTATCATCAATAGATGAATAGATAAAGAAAATGTGTGTATTAGTTAAGGTTCTCTAAAGAAATGAAACCAATAGGATTCATACACATATATAAGAGGGGATTTATTATGGGAAATGGCCCACACAATTACAGAGGCTAAGAAATCCCTTGCTATGCCATCTGCATGCAGGAAAACTTTTTGCTATTCCAGGCTGAATGGTGTTTGAGGAAATACTGCCTTCCAAACCATGTTTGAAAGTCAATTCCTTAAGTGTTATAACATTCTGGCAGCACTCTGGATGTCAGTCTCCAATACGACATTGAGACATACAAAGTATATGCCTTCATAGTCAGAGGTCCAAATAAGGCAGTGAGTTTACTGAAAATTCAACTTCTTAAAAATCTGGATCCCTTCATATTGACCCTCAATGCCAGATGAGAGGGAGTAGGCACAAATCTCAGATTGGTCCCTGCCTTATGACAACAATACTGATAACAAACTCATTGCTTCCTGATTTTTCTAACCTGATAGAGTAGAAAAAGTGGATTTTTTTCCTGTTGTTTTGTTTCTTTTTGTTCCTCTGATGTTTTAATGTCAATGCTGGCCCAGAGAGGGAGAAATACTGTTTAGCCAAGACTACTGGCATAAGGCCAACAGTCCAGTTTGGCCCCCACTATTCTTTCCACCCACTATTCCAAAGGCTACATACATAAACAACCCATGTCTAAAGCAACAAGCCCTGTGGCCACCAGAAAAGGCCCACTGCCCATATACAATAGACCCCACAAGTGCTGCCCACAAAGTGTGTTTGGAAACTATAAGGCCTAGGAATTTATATTTCAAGAGCTTACTAGGGCCCAATTTTGCAAGAGTCCAGAGATGTTCCTGGTTACAAGTTCTGAAGCAAGATAAATTTAGCCCATGATAGACCTCTTTCCCAATGCTATAAGAACAATAGGATGCATTGGTTCCTAGCCTTAGCTCAGATGCACTGTTTCTTTGTTGGAGTTATAAGTGTAGACAGGTGGATTTTTTTTTTCAGTCCTATAGCTATTGCTTAGACATACCAGCTCATCTCAAAGGCTTGGTAAATCCCTGCTGGAACTGGATATATTTAATAAAAGCTGCTGCTCTCTATGCCTAGCTGCAAGCCATGTGCCAGAGCTACAGAAATCCATCACAGAACAACATGAAGGCAAGAATATGGAAAGGATTTGTAGACCAACAGAAGATCTTTTCCTGATCCTTAACTACCTACATCTTACATACGTGACAAGTAAATGATCATAGAGGAGACATATCTGGATGAAATATAGACATGGTGGACAGAACAGATGTTCTGGAAGATACTATAACAAGAGGACAGAAATAATAGGCAAGAAGACATACCTCAATCTATGACAATATAAAAATTTAGAGCCTGGAAGTAAGACTTCCTCCTTTTCTCTTTCTCCAACCCACCAAAAAGAATTCTGTGAATGCTTCCCAAGAGGAGGAAAGGGGGAAGTTTATAGAAAAGTTAATTATTTCTTTATAGGGATGAACTGAGCCTTTTCCCCAGGAGGAAAGAAGTGCAGACTAGAGAATGAGGGGATTGGGGGGAAGCCCTGGTTGTGAATAGAAGGAAAAGTATGAAAAGGAGCCAGAGAGATGTTCAGTCTGGTCTGGTGGAGCAGATATCAGTGTTCCTGCAGACCAAGACTTCCCATTCAAGGTCATTCAAGAGAAGAGTCATTATAAAGAGTAAAATTCATTACTTTTAGTTCTAGAATTGTGCCTCTTTCATGTGTCACTGTCTTAAAATTTAAGCTATTTTAGTTTCCAATTTAATATGGGTTCCCAATATTTGTCTATTCACTTGCAATCTGAGAGAGCTTCTCAAGAATGGCCTTTACTGTTCATTCTACTCTTTACTACTTATAACACTTTTTTTTAATTTAAAGTTTTATTTCCTTCTCTCCTAAATGTAGCCATTTTATATACCATCTTTCTTCTCTTTTCTTACTGTTCCATAAAGTTCATGTTTTCTCAAAAGTGTACTCTTGAATGAGACTCATAGAAAATAGATGTTTCAAATGTTTCAAATTGCACCAGGTATATGCCATCTATGTTCTAGACTAGAGAGACATTACATAGTCCCTGACTTAATGGCTTTTAATGTCTATTAAGAAAAATGAAAAACAATTACTTATTACAGAAATGAGAAGTATAAGTGATATTAAAAGACATACAGAATGCTATGGGAGCACATAGAGGAAATTTAACCTAGCCTAGGGAGTCATTCCTCACCTCCCCTGGAAGGCCTTCATTAAGTTGAGACTTCTTGAGTGAGTGAATGAGTTAAAGCGCTTTATTGTCAAATAGTACATTCTTTTAAGGGAATGCCTCTTTCTCCATGCCCTTATCTTCACTAACTTATGTCTGCTAAACCCTGAATCAAGGAGAAATAACAAACCATTTTTTTAACTACAGCTCTTATAAAAAAGAGTTTAAGTTAAGGGTTAAGGGAGGCATAAGACAAAAACCTTGGAAAAGTCTGTCTAATTTTGCATAATAAATAGGTGATCTGGATATTCCTGGATGAAATAGGACTAAGCCCTGACATGCTCCAGGATTTTAAATCTTTCTGACATTCTTCTGAGCTATTAGACTAGTTGACATTTCCATTAGCACTTCAGCCTGAAGGAAGAGAGTATATAATCTGCCTTTGACTGCATGGCTTTTGCTATTTGAAGATGCAGTGGGAAGGGTGACTGGCTTTCCTAATCCAATTTTGTTAAACCCTCAGGTGACACCCACAGTTTTCCTCCTTCCAAGTGTCCATCCATATCAGGAAAAAGTATCCCTGGTTTGGACTTAAATGACTGAGCTTCCTTTTCCCTAAGTAGCCATTGCTACTAGTCCACAATAGCAATGCAGTGGCCACTCTTGACTTCCATCTCATCCCACTGGTTATATGCTATCAACAACTTCAAGGAATGCACTAGACATTGTGGTATCCTTCTGTATCTTCTAATGTTAATATAGATTTTTCCTTATTTTCATCTCTCTTCACTTAAAAGGGGTTTTGTTAGGGGTGGGGAAAGAGTTTCAGCCCTGAGTTCAAGTCATCTTCCCCAAGAGCCTTAGAGGGCTAGTTTGGGATGAACGTACAAGTCAGGATCAGTTTGCCATGTTCCTTTTCTTCTGTTTTGTACATGCCTGCTGGGACCTTTTTCAGAGCTCTGAGAAAATTCAATCGTTCATCTATACAAAAGTACAAAATATCAGTTCTCCTCTTTACCACCCACAATGGGGAAGTTAGAGGAGTAAAGAATGCACTTAACCCCATCTAGACTTACAGCCCCCACTCTGTGGGCATGCTCTCAAATATTACTATGCTGCCCTTGCTCTCCAAGCACACAGCCTGCTAGTGCAATCAATCTCCGGAAAGATGATTGATCTATTTTTCTCTGCCAGTCAGACCTCCTCTAAGCAGGCATATCCTTGGCACACAAGTTCTCTAAAAAAGAATTCACATACTCCCAAGAATGGAAAAACAAGCAGCACATATACTCACCATCTCACTGATACTAATTGATCAACACTTATATGCATATATGCATTGGGTGTCAGACAGGTGGGAGCAGGGAAGACTGGATGGGTATATTCATACCTAATGGGTGTGGTGTGCACTGTCTGGGGGATGGGCATGCTTGTATCTGTGACTCACACAGTGCAAAGGCAATATATGTAACCTAAATGTTTGTATCCCCGTAATACTCTAAAATTTACAAAAAAGTTAAAAAATGAAAAAAAATTCATATACTTTACAAATATCTAGGTTAATTATAAAATAAGGATAATTCTTCCTTAAGAATTGTCAAAAGGCAGGGAGGAGACAAGGACGCTACCATTGTGTGGCCAGACACATAGTGGGCACTAATGTCCTGTTTGGATCTTGCAAGCTTTGGTCTAGTATTCCCCAGGTCACACTGCATACCACGTTCAAATTCAGGTTGGACCTCCCTTTTCTCCTCCTTTGTCCTGATTCATAGGATAAGAAGCTTTGTTTTTGTAAGAGAAGTTAATAACTTAAGCAAAAGGGAACTATCGTAGTGTTCATTGTATTGCTTTCTTTTCCTGCTTTCAGGGAATTCAACCTGCAACAGACTCTGAGATGGAAATTAGCTGGCAGGAGGTTCATTAGAAAGTACTCTTGGGATCCTCAATTGTGGAAGGGAAGGGAAGCAAGTAGGACTGAGCAGAGGAAGAAGTCAAGCTACAGTGCCATCTGGGTGGAATATCTCAGCCAACCCTGTGGGAAGATCTAAAGATAAAATTATTCTTCAGAGCTGAGAGAAGAGGGCTGGGCCTTTTTGCACTCCTGGGACAGTCCCTTACTAGATGCAATCTATCCGGGAAAGAGGCATGACTTTGAACAAGGCTGTTCTCTGCCTCTCAGGAATTTCTCAAGAAGGCTGATGGCAGAGGGCTCTATGCCCACAGCACTCAGCAACTTGAGGAGTCAGTCCTCTGTTACTAAAGGAGGATCTGGGCAACTTATCACAGCATCCACCACACTGCTCAATATATGTCTGTAGAGAACTGTATTTTCAAGTTTCCAAAAATTTGAACTTGTAGTCTGAGACAAGTGTGTCAAGTCCATATACAAGATGAAATTCATGTGAATCTTATTAACCAAAAACAAATAATCTCTTAATCCTGATTGGGGCCTTTTTATATGTACTTTTTAAACAAGCAAAAAATATCACCCATGCATATCTATTGAAAATGGAAAATAAGTGATTCTTTAAAACAGTTGTCTTCTGAGGAACTCACTGGTTTCTAGGTATGATTTCTTTAAGTCTACACATTAGTAAAAGAGAGCTGCTTCCCTATGCCATGGTAATGAAGTTAGATATCTCCTTTCTAACCAGTATAGAGTAGTGGAGGCAAAAGATCAGCATGCACATGCTTAACTATTAGCAGTGTTGTACTGTAAAAATGTGTAGTAGAGGCCACTTTTATTTAGTTTTGGAATAAACAGAAATAACTGTAGATGATTTGAGGAAAGATTACAGAGGTAGGACCCTTGCACAGGCTGTGGGTGGTGTATATAACCCACGCAGATGCAGTTAGGGTAACACTACAAGCAAAGACAAAGCTGAAAATGCTCAGAGTCCTCTGTGAAATAAGTGCAGCGCCTGGTTGTAACTACTTACGGAGTGAAACAGGAAGAGGCTGGGACCACATGGTCATCTCCTCTATCTCCAAAATAAGATACCAAAGGTCTAAGGAGACATAACTGTTAAAAAGTGGTGTCTTGAAAGCTCATACAACGTAGTGTGGAATAAGTTAGATGTGGGTGTGAGACACATTAGTAAGTATATAATGTCTAGGCATGAGACAATGGCCTCATTAATACCAGTGAGAATAGAAAGGGAAGACATAAAATAACCTATGAGGAAATTTCAAGCCTCTTTATACATGTTTAGTCTGTTAGAATCTGAATTAAAAGAATCTATGAATTATATTCTTTAATATGATATAGCCTATGGTGCCAGCACCATCAATATGATGAATCTTTTCTAATGCTATTAGCTTATTTGAGCCTCTTGGTCTAATTCTTCAGAGCTGTAGCTTCAGAGTCTATAGTGGAAAATCATGTAGGTTAGACAGAATCTTTCATCATTACCCACAGCATCCCTTGCCACAGAACTAGCAGAAAAGAAAGACCTGGACATCTACTTCTTGCATTTCTATAATTCCTTATGTTATGAAAAATTATTTTCTGAAAGTAAAAGAGTCAGCTGTATTACAACATAATACAAATTTATTAAAGATTATCAGTACACATGGATTGATCAAACCATTGGATAGTTTAGTCCATGAATACTCATAGTGATGACATTCCAAAAAGTCCTGAGACTAAACAGAGCCTTGAACAAATCACTGATCTCTGGAAATTCCAAAATTGACTGTGCTAGAACATCAGTTTCCCACAAATCCCAGTCAGCTAAGGATATCACTTTAAAAGCCAAGCAAGAGTATAAGAAGGAGTTTTAAAATTATTACAGACTGGTAGGATCAATTTCCTTGTGTATTCAGTTCCTGGCTTAGTTCGACTCATGTGGTAGAAAAGAAAAGACACTATCCTCCAAAGCAGAACACTACTTTTCCATTCTCCCACTGTTCTCCTTAGTTATGTCCTTAAAAAAGCTCTCCAAACTTTCTGGGTCTTCACTATCTGATCTGTAAGAGTGAGGACAATATCTGTCATAATTTGAACAAGACAATTTTTAAATGATTTTTCATTAGACCAGGCATAATTTGAAGTAGCCGATTATATGATAAGATTACTAAATGTGCATGTGTCTTAGATTCCATTTCCCTGAAGGCAGAATCTAAGAGGAGAGAAAATAGTAACTTTATGGTGGAGAAATCTGACAAACACAATTTCAGACAGGTAATCCAGGTCAGCATCAGCAATGATAAGTAATACTGATGGTACATGCCCTTTATATGATGTTATGAAAATGGCACTTTACCTTTGTTATCTTCCTCCCAAAAACTCTTAACCTCAGTCTAATCATGAGTTGAACATCAGACGAATCTCAGCTGAAGGACATTCTACAAAATATATGACCAGTACTCCTCAAAACTGCCAAATTTATAAAAAAACAAGGAAATTCTGAAAAACCATCATAGCCAAGAGAAGCCTAAGGACGTATAGCAACAAAATATGATGTGGTGTCCTTGATGGGACTCCAGGGGCTGTGGGAGGACATTAGGTACAACCATGAAAATCTAAAGTATGGACTTTAATTGAAATAATATACCAATATTGGTTCACTAATTGTAATACGTACCATACCAATAGAAGATATTAATGACATAGGAAACTGGATACAAGACATATGGGAACACTGTGCAATATCACTTCAATTCTACTGTAAATCTAAAACTATTTTAAAATAATTTATTAAAAAATGAACTAAAGGAGTTCCTTATACTAAAACTCAAACTCTTGGTTAGGAACTCTGTTAAATATCTTAGGAATTACGTGGAACACTTCTCATGCATCATTTCAGGTCCTTTCAGATTCTTTCAGCCTCACTCTTATTCTAGAATCTGTGCCAGTTCTGTGTGGGCTTCTTCCACTTTTGTACAGGTTCAAATTTACTGCCTTTCATGGTGTCCCTCTTCTCTCCTGTCTTAGGCTTCTTTGACATCATTGAATGAGACATCCAAGGGAACCCACATAGAGTCATCCCAATAGACTCTTAGGACTAGCTGCATGTGTCCTTGCCAGTACATTGACTTCTAAGTCATGAATGAGAGATCCTGTGTCCATAAATTCTCCCTTCTTCAGCCTTTATTCTTCCCTCTGTTTATCAAACAGGTCTCCATTCTGCGTTAGGGATCCTTGTAGAATATGCCTCAATTGTTCAACAAGGGTGCAGGAAAGCTGAAGTGTTTATCTACCAACTTCTATTCCTAATTGGTTGAAGGTTATCCCAGGGGTACTTAATCTCATAATTTCTGAGTTGCTCTGCACATGGGTTTAACAAACTTCAGAGGCACTAGAGAAGCCTCTGCCCTCAGGCAGAGAAACAGAGAGATGCAGATACTGAAATGATAAGCTGTCAGTGGTCAACATAGTTCTAGGTGAATTTGGAGGTGAGCTTTATAAAGTGGTAAAGTAGAACTTTAACAATGTCTGCCATTCCAGGGGTATAATCTTCTCAGGCTCATCTATTCCAAGATCTCCATCTCATATCTCACGGACTAACATTTAACTATCAAACAGCTTAAGATAGGGGATGGATGTGCTGTTATTTTATTAGGGAGGATGATCCTAAAAGGCAGGAGTGAGTGACAAGAGTCATGAAGCAGGAAGGAAGGAAGGCCCAGTATAAGCATATGACTGATTGCTAAAGTTCACAAGATCAAATGCCGTATAAAATTTGTCTATGGTCCTTGCATGGGTAGAGGAGAAAGGGGAGCCAGTAGGTAAATATTTGATCAGTGGGAATGGGCAAAGTTTTGCCCTACAGGGTGTTACTCTCTGCACTTCCCAGATGAATATGTTAGGGTCCAAGAAGGTCCCAGGGTGGAAGGAAAGAGGTGAGTGGAACAAGGTGAGATGCTGTCAGACTGCACCTATCCTAAAGTCAGTTGCAGTCCATGCAGAGCTAGTTTCTGTAACTGCAGCTGATAACAGACAGAGGCTGAGAGGATGGGAATTGGTACATGAGAGGTGTCTGACCAGAAGTCTAATCAATGTAGAACTAAAATGTTGGCATTAACAGAAGATGAAGGGGAAGATACATTAGAATTTTTTCCATCTTTATCTTACTCCTCACCAAAACAAAGTCTAAGATCAATCTCCATCTAAGTCAATATTCTTGTTAACACATAAAGGTGAGCACTAAAATACTACATATATGGAATCAATAAATTCCAAACTAGTAGAGAAGAAAAGGAAATATAGAATCTAATCAATCTAAGACTTCAAGAAAAGAATTAAGGAGGAAAAAAGGGTCATAAAAGCCACAACACAGTAGAATCACCAAATGTAATGATCAAACATACTGTTAAAGGACAGATAACCTGACTGTCTCTTTAAAAATGTTGTTATAGGCTGATTAGGGTTACATTTGAAAATATGTTTATGGAATAGCTACACCTAGCAAATACTAAATTTAAAATGCTAATGTCAAAATATTCATGTAAGATTGACTAGTCATACATCAAAATCCAGTGTTTATCTCTAACAGTGCATTACTACCAATGGAAAATGTACTATGAACTTGTGCACATATAACAAAACCTCCATATAAAGCAAATACTGGTAGAAAATTTCATTGTGACTATACATTTGTCAATTTCTTTTATTTATATTATCGTTGTCCCAACTTGATAAATAAATAAATTGATAAGTACGGAGAGTTGAACTTTTAACAAGTTTATACCAACAAAAGTATCTAGGAGAACCTTGCAGCTAAGAACTGTTTAAAAATAGAACATTTATAAAATTTGATCTATATATATGTTATATGTATTATTTTTATTCATATATATTAGATATTTTTGGTTTTCAAATAATTGATATACAGACCACGGTCTGACTGCAATGCAATTAAATAAGAAGTCAATGAAATTTTCTACAATAAATTTTTAAAAGCTCATACTATTTTGCCTCCTTTTATGTTTAATGAACTCCCATGTACTCATCACATAGCCTCATTTATTAACATAACTCAGATTTTGTTTCATCTGTACTTCACTTACTTCCCTAGTCCAATATTATTTTGAAGCAAATCTAATAAATCAAGCCTTGGAAACACACTCTGAAATATTTATGAATAAAATAAGCACTCTAACCTATAGGGTGTTTAAAACTCCTGTATCCGAGAGGTTTCCTTTTATAGTTCTTTTGTTCTTTGTACAGACTTAGAAATAAAGAAATAAGAATGGCCAATAAAGAAAAATTCCATTCTACTGATTTTTGCTTTTAAAAAAAATTTCTTCTTTCCTTCTGATTTATTCAGGTGGACTTTTGTGTAATCTGAGATTTTTTTAAATAAATGTTTTTATCTGTATAAGATAAATACAATTTAAATAAATGAATCTAATATTAATAACTAATCTGCTTTGTATGTACATTTATAGAAATATTTTATACATGCTTACTTTGAGAGCCTCCAGGAAAATATAATGCACACTCATGACTATTTTAGCTATTAATAAATGGGAATTTAGCCTGGTAAATATCTACCAAAAAGCCACAGAACACTTCATGATTAATAGCAACATTAGTTTAGAAGCAACCCTACTAAAGTGAGTAACATGACAGTGGAACTTACCATCACTCCTAATGGTCAACATTGTATTATACTAGAGCTTCTATTGAACGCAATAAGACAAAAGAAATTAGGTATAAAGGATAAAAAGGCAGAAACAAGGCTCTCTTCTGGAGCTGGGACATTCACCTTCTCTACACTTCAAATGTCGGAACCTCAGGTTCTCAGACTCCAGGACTTACTCCGGCAGCTTTCCTGGTTCTCGAGCCTTTGGACTCAAAGTGCAAGTTTTACTACCAGCTTCCCTGGTTCTCCAGCTTACAGGCAGCATATCGTGGGACTTCTTAGCCCAGATAATCACATTGACAAGATTCATCATGATTCAGGAAGCAATTCTCAGGCAGAGCCTCATTCACTCAGCTACAAGAACAGGAGGAAACGGTCCATTGATGTGAAATTGATATCTTCTTGAGGTAGTGATGCACCAAGCCTGCAGAATCATCACTCTATATCCATTGCAAAAATCTGCTTGATGACCATCGAGGCTTCCATTACAAAGGTTGTAAATATAATCCAACATGGCCCAAGAAAACAGCCCAGTCACAGTAGCAGAAGCCTTGGACAGAATTCTAGAAATTTTACGGACCACAGAACTGTCCTCTCCACAACTAAGGACTAAAGAGGAAGATCCTCACACCAGTGATCTTGTTGGAAGGCTGGATGAATGATGGCCTGAGAAGGTGTCAGGAGGCCAGTGCATGTTTACTAAGAAAGAACATGTGTCAACACCATATTCCCCTTGCTATGCCAATAACCATTAAGAATCTTCCCCCAGTATTGCTCAATACTTGATAATGAGGATAACTGGGAATTCAACATCTTTGAATTAGAAACTGTTATATGTAAAAGACCATTGGTTTACCTGGGCTTACAGGTCTTTTCCTGATTTGGAGTATATGAATTTTTAAACTGTTCTGAAACCATTCTCAGACCTGGCTCCAAATGATCGAAGCCAACTCCCACTCCTCCAAAGCCTATCATAACTCCACCCATGCTGCGGTGTCCTGCATGCCAGTGCTTTCTTCCTTGGAAACGAAAGAGTAAAGGTAGAATTTTGATATTATGACCTAGTTACCTGCCTGGATTAGAGACCCAAGCACTTAATCTTAGTAAATAAATTAGGCAAACAGCTATTTTTCAACAAATTTAACAGAATTTTTGAGCTACCAAATTGGTTGTTTTGGTGTTATAAAGACATGGACCTTTATCTCAGCCCTCTCCATTGCAAAATGGCTAAAATAGTAATTTATGCATTGTAAAAAAGGAAAAGAAAAGAAAAGAAAAAGGGAAATAAGATAACTGATTGCAGATGTTGTCAAGAGTCGGCTTGGTACAGTGGCTCACACCTGTAATCCCAGCACTTTGAGAGGCTGAGGCAGGAGGATCATTTGAGGCCAGGAGTTGGAGATGAGTCTGAGCAAGAATGAGACCCCATGTCTACAAAAAATAGAAAAATTAGCCAGGTATGGTGTCATGCACCTGTAGTCCCAGCTACTCAGAAGACTGAGGCAGGAGGATTGCTTGAGCCCAGGAGTTTGAGGTTGCAGCAAACTATGATGATGCCATTGCACTCTAGCTGGGGCAACAAAGTGAGACCCTGCCTCACAAAATAAATAAACAAATAAACAAACAAAAAAACAACGAACCAAAAGTATCAGTAGAACTCTTATTAGTTCTACTAGCTTGTCTATAAAGTTAATTAAAATCAAGTATTTCTATATTTTGGTAAAAACAAATTAGAAAAATAAAAGAAAATGAAAATCACTACCCCAAAATATTTAACATGTTATTAGATTTACTCTTAAGAATTTTAAGGGGAGAACTATATTGCTCTTTTCTAATCCTTATTAAAAGTCTAAAGGAAGAAAGGATTTTGAGTCTTATCATTTATGGATATGAAATCTAATTATCAATTTGTGCCCACAAATATTAAATTAAATTAAATTCTTAGGAGATTTTTCACAGATCTAGACATGCTAATAAAATTCATATAAATGAATTAAAATAGCAAGCTTCCTTTTAAAAAATAAGGGAGGGGATTGCCATACTACATAGATTTGTAATGAAGCCACAGTAACTAAACTGGTGTGGTTTGCGTGTAGACCGTGTGTGTGTGTGTTGGGAAGGGGTGTTGGAGGTGCTGATAACATACCAATGGCACCAAGCATAAAGCCTAAACATATGGTATCTGGGAAAGGTGGCATTACTAATCAGTGGAGGAGAACTACTCAACAAATGTCAGATCCTTACCTCCCATCATAAAAACAATTTTTCAGATAGACTAAATTGTTTTCTTTTTTAAAAAAAAAAAAAGTTTCCCAGGAGACCTAAATGTAAAAAATAAAACTTAAAAACTGAAAGAGAATATAGGAAAATATCTTGATGAACTCACAGTAGGAAAAGATTTCTTAGACAAACCAAAGTTAATACATGAAACATCTTTAAACTGTTTGCTTTTTATGTAATAAATGCAATTACATTAAAGTGTAAAACTTACAAGCCACAGACCAAAGGAACATAATTGCAACAAGAACAGCAAAGAATCATATTCAGCATAATTAAAGAATTTCTAGAAATTGATAACAAAAGGCAACCAGTAGAAAAGTGGGCAGAAATAATGAGAAGAATTCATGAGAAAATCAAAATGACCAATGACCACAAAAGATGTTCAACCCCACTAATGATCAAAGTAATGCAAAATAAACTTATCTTGGGATACAGAGAGACACTCAGATTGACAAAACTGAGAGTTGGAATATTTTTATTTGTTACCAAACTACTCATAGAACTATAAATTGACAGAATCTTTTAGGAGATATTGCCAAATTGCTTCCCCAAAATCTGTTTCTAGATCATAGGGTATATGTATTTATACTTCTAGGAACATTCTCTACAGAATCTCATGTTTATAAGACATGTACAATGACATTTATCACAGTAAAATACATAATAATGAAAAATAGGAATCCACCTTGATGTCAATTAAAAAAATGGATAAACTGGGCTATAATCCATAATGGGATATTCCTCAGTAGATATGTATATGTTTGTGCATGTGTGTATACACATATATGTATACTTATATATATTTATACACACATAGCTATACATATGCCGTATATATATAAGCATGGATATAGTAGTTCTTTAAAAATTAAATGGGAGAAAGAAGATAAGATAAAGCAAGTTCCAGAAGATACCTAGTATGAGAACATTTATGTAAAATTTTTTACAAAAGTCAAGTAGTGTTTAGCCCATATTTTTATAGATTACTGTGTAGATGACCATAAATATAGGCTTCTTCTTTGCAGAAAAAAAAAAAAACCTACTGTGACCAAGAAAACCATCTGGAAAACCATAAAGGAAATGTGTTTCAACTATTTTAAACAAGCTTATGCAGAGATTTTCTTTCGCGAAATATATGTTTGCTTACAGAAATACCAAGGCTTCCCAGACCAAGCCCTAAGTCCCTATTATGTGCCCCAGGAAGTATTATAATCCTGGAACTGATGGTTACCAAAGAAACCTGCTTGGCTTCCAGTCCTGACAAACTGCCATAACATCGAGAGCAAACCGCTATGTCCTGGGTTCTGAATGTGAGAGTTTGAGAAAGTAGAAGGGAGGAATGGAAACCAATTTCTTTCCCTCTGTGAGACTTTAGAGCTGAAAAAGCATTGATGAGGAAACAAAACTTCTTCTGGATTTCTGATAGTTCTTTTATTTCTTACAGAGCACTTCAAGTGAGGTAGCTTGCCAGCATATGTGAGTTTGGCTTCCAGGCTGGCCCAAACTGGTATTTTTGCACTTAGTCCTTCAACCATAAATGAGAAAGAGAAAGAGAAAGAGATACTGTCTTGGACAAAGTTGTAGAACTAAGGTAGAGTTGAGCCAGAACCATACCTAAGTTAATTTTACAACATTTACAGATATTATTACCCCAGCACATCACATCTAGGGAGAAAAGCCCTCCTCCTCAACACTACCCTTTACCATGTGACCCCTGCCCTTAGCTCCTCAAAACTAAAAGTTGGCATAAAAATGGTTGTTTGCTGACTGCAACCTGGGCAGCAAGTCCTTCCTTGCAGGGAGGAGAGGCAGAGGGTTTTCCCATGTCTACCAATCACAGTGGAATTTGCAAACAGCCTCTGGCTGTCAGCTTGTCAGCTGCAGAGAGCTGCCTTGCCCAAGGTCAGGCCCTTCCCCAGAAAGCCACACCTGGGAACTGAGTAAAGAAGAGGTATAAAGGAGGGCATTTCCGTTCTGACTTCTGACAACCCAGAAGTGCAAGCATTGCTCCGGAGCTCCCTGTCAGGTGATCCAAAGCTCTGTTGGGTCTGCATTGCATTTTTATTTCTTTCTTTGCCCAATTTTGCCTCTTTCCCTGCTCTTTCACAGGAGAGAGGACACTTCTTGGGACTCAGTTGCCCAATTGTGACTGTACATGGACAGGTTCTACAACCCTAGCCTGAGAAGGGTATGGTGACCACGGGCTCAGCCACCTCAGAAAAAAATGTCTGAAGAGATTAATGTTTTAGGATAGTTATGCCAGACTTAATGCCTTTGATGTGGATATGGTTACCACAATTTCTAGAATCCAGAACATAATGTTATATTGATTTCTTTTTGCTAAATTTTAGATTAATTATTGGGTATCTTTATTTCCCACGATGGTAATGGTAAAAGTATTAACATGGTTTTACTTATTTGTAAATTTTATGACTTTTCATATCATAGCACCTCTTATTTGTTCGGAAATACAGTCCTTCTTAAAGTAAAGGGAACCACAAAAATGAACGTGTGCTCTTGCCTATTTCTGTCTTCTTTCTCTGAAGGTCACTGTAGATACAACTGGAAGCTCAGACTGTGACATCTGTATAAACACTGACCAGCGATTTATCTTTTCTCTGGGGGATGGGGGGGAATGACGGAGAGGGCTGTTAGACAAACATCACACATTCAACTGAGGCCCCCTAGTGGCTGAGGAAATGTTAGCCAAATTCTTTCCCAGCCCAATTCCTCCCAATTTCTCCCAATTTTAATGTTTGATGGAAATGCTGCTGTCCCCACCCCATATTTCATTCCATGGATCCTTACCATTTGCTTTCATTCCAGTTCCTACCCTTGAAGCACACATCTTTGGCATCCTGAAAATTATGTCTTAGACGCACTGGGTATTCAGTCTAGTATCATCTCCTCCTGGTACTAGAAACACATAGTGTTCTCTCCGAATTTATTTTCCCAGTTCTAAAGGCTTAATAGGTGAGGACAATACATTTGATGCTATTTCATAATTACCTTCTGAGGTGAAAATGGATTCTTAACTTCTTTTGCTTGTTTTCTATTTAACTTGTATCATTTTGGGCTTCAGTACACTCTATACACTCACTAGAGCATTATAACACAATAATTTTATCTTTGGTGTACTGTTTTGGACTTTAATAGCTAGATTGCTAGTTCAAACAAGAATTCAACAGAACCTGTAGTTCAAGTTGAATGGAGTTTGATTGAACAACCTTAATTCACAATGCGGAAAAAATATTGATTGCTGTAGCTTCAAATGGTAACATATTCAACAATGAGACTTTTTGTGCAAATGTTTGTCACCAAAACTTCACCAACTTATGTTTAAGAGTGAAGTCCAAGGGACAAAGTAACTTTTAAGATATTTATCTTTAAGAAACATATCCTGTATTTTAGACCAAGCAAAGACATAGCCTAAAACATCTAAAGATTGTATCCTATGAATACTAAGTCACAGCATTATCAAAGACACATTTAGTGTTAGTGATTTCTGTGTCTTGCAGAGAGAGCCACGGGAAGGGGCATGAGGCAATATAGACTCCTATGTTCTAAGATACCGCTCAGACTTTGGGCAGGCAGTAGTCAACAGTAAGGACACCCTGACAGTGTTACCATGACAACCCTAGGACCAGGCAGAACGGAAATGGAAGAGATGGTAGACACTGACAAAAGATCAGCTATTATTCCTGCAAGTCCTGCTTGATCAGTAAACTAGTAACCCCACAACTTTACCAAATTTTCAGCTTAATGGTTACTACAGATGAACATTAGTCACTTACGACCCTTCTAAGTGGCCTTCCACCAGCTAAGAGCAAGACTACAATACTTTAAAGTTTGATACATTTCTTAAAATGAAAGAATACAGTTTTAACTTGGTGTTATTTAGTTAGAACACATTAAATGTAAGGATACTATAGGTTCTCTGAGAATTTACGTTTTTCTCTTATTGTAAAAAACTACCCTACAAATTTTAAATGCCCTTTTCCCACCATTCAAAGCAAGTATCTGAATCTTTATTAGTATATGTATGTGAGTGGTTAGTAGGGACTAAAAAGGGAATTCATTTGCTTAATCCATAATTTGTTAATGAGTCAGAATCATTTTGAGCCTTAGTAGGTGCTCAGGAAGGTGCTCATGCCTCAACTGTAAGTATATATTCACTCAGCATTCAAACGCCATCAACTCTCAGTACCTACCAAAATCCATCTCAAAACCCCCAAGCCCACTATAGCTCCTGGGGATTTAAGCATTCCCTAAACCACTAGTTATGTGTCAAGACAGCACATGGTACAGCTAAGGTGTCTGGTGGATCCCAGCATCTAACCTGCAAAGAGTATCTAATGTCTCAGTGAAATTTGGCACTTTGTGATATTTTTCCACTCAGAGAACCATACAATGATAGACCTGAGTGGACCTGAGGTCATCAAGTCTACTTACCCTCTCTTTACATAAAAGCATTTTTACATGTAGAATGAGTGACTTTCCTGAGATCAAAAGATCATTGCACAGCAAACGTATGCTGGAAATACAGACTTTTGACTCTGAACAGATGGCAAATTCTTTGTCATTTCTGAATCAGATCTTCTGGAATCCTCCAACAAGAAGCCCTCTACATTACCTGATGGTTTCTTTAATCCATGACTGTATCAACATGCTACAGAGCTGCAAAACAAATTTGCTTTGATTGTATACACTATTTGTGGCACAGAGACTCCTCACCTGCTTTTCCCAGCCTGTAGTGCCAAATTTATGGTGCTTTTAAATTCTGCCTGCTAATCCCTTGCTACTCTGCTTTTCCAAATCAAATTCAGTCAGACTTATCTAGCTCTGTCTGAATGTGTCCCTTGATTGAATGATGTTAGTTCAAGAAAAAACACTCAAATCAATTTAATGCAAATTTCCATTCACAGCCTGGTTGACCCATCAGGATACTGACAATAATAGATTGGAGTACTTAATTCCTAAGGCATGTGACTCATCGAAGGCTTAGTAATCAATTTCCATTGCTGCAACTGCATAATTCGTCTTTCGTGCTCTTAAGCTCTGGAATACCAAGTGACTGTTCATTTTTTTTTAAGGTCTACACATTCTTTTCCAAATAGCAAAGCCCTTTCCGTGTCTCTGCAATCATTTCCTTATCTAAATTTCCATATGCCTCCCTGGCAAGGTGTCCCACCTATGAAGGCTTTAGATCAATAAAAATAATTGGCATGTTTTGCCTCTCGTTGCAGATGCCTGAAATAGATTACATGCTGCTCTGGCAGACAATGGAAAGATGAAATAGAGGCTGGTCACTGTTTCCACCCACATTAGCAATTAACTCTCTATAGGACAGCCGGTAGGGATTCTTATAGTTCGAACCCCATGTCCCAAAGTTGTACAACCTGTTTTATTCTCTAAGCATTGAAGTGAAGGGAAGCATACACATATAGGCAACAAGCAGATGTCCTTTCCATTTTATGAAAGGCATGCTATGATTCATCCAGACTGTATCTGCATTTGTCATTTTCTTGTGTCTCTTTTCCTTTGGCAAAAGCATCATATTGAGATCAGAAAATGCCCTAGAAGTTCTCTCTGGCAACTTTTGCCTCAATTCTTGAATCTATAGGCAAGAAAATGTGTAAGAAGTTAGGTCAAATATATCTGTAGAAGAGAATCAATCATTGGACTTTTTTCTACAGGAGCCAAGTCCTTGCCCATAACTTTATTTTTGCTGAGGGAAGAAACTAAACCAGCCATGTGTGCTCTATGCAATGGTGTTCCCCAGGTGCAGAAGACTGCATGACCTGCCAAGTCGTCCATGGGAGATGCAGTGGACATTTCATTCAGGGTGATGTTCCTTTCAAAGCAAACAGCAAAAGTATTAAATGAGCTGATTATGCCTCTGAAAACATAATATTTATTTCATACTCTTGGCCATATCTATTCCAATGTAAATCCTTTCATTTTATAGTTGAGGAAACTAATGCCTAAAGGAAGAATTAGAATAAGACTAGGATGTTAACCAATCTCTAAGCTTATTCTCTGTTCTGAGTCAGTAGGGAGAATGTGAGAAGGGTGAAGAAAAGTACTTGTAGAAGTATAATGAATAAAAAGTACTTCTTGACTTTGGTAGATGCCATTAGCAGAAAACATTCTTTCAGTGACCCAGTGTTAACTTAAATTTATGTGTGTAAATATAGATGTGCATAAATTATATATGTTAAATGTATGTATGATGTATATAATAGTCTAAGAATTTAGCTAGGAAAAATTTCCTTCCTCATAAAGTTGACAATATAAGTACAAACTTAAGGAGATTTTTGTGCTATGTACTTGGTATTTGATGATAAACAAAGCAGTGTCGTATACCAGTGGTCCCCAACCTTTTTGGCACCAGGGATCAGTTTCATGGAAGACAATTTTTCCACAGACAGTGCAGGGAGGGAGGGATAGTTTTGGTATGATTCAAGTGCATTACATTTATTGTGCAGTCAAACCTCTCTGCTAATGATAATCTGTATTTGCAGCCACTCCCCAGCATTAGCATCACCACCTCAGCTCCACCTCAGATCATCAGACATTAGATTCTCATAAGGAGCACACAACCTAGATCCCTCATGCACAGTTTACAGTAGGGCTCCAGATCCTATGAGAATCTTATGCCACCACTGATCTGACAGGAGACAGAGCTCCTGTGGTGATGCAAGCAATGGGGAGAGGCTGTAAATACAAATGAAGCTTCACTCACCTCCTGTTGTGTCACCAGGTTCATAACAGGCCACAGACTGTACCAGTCTGCAGCCCGCGGGTTGGGGACCACAGTTCTACACAATATAGTAATTGAGCAAACAATGAAATGAAGATTTCTTATGCAATTACAAAACCAAAGCAATTTACAAATTGATTTTAAAACCTGAATAATAAAATGCTAGTTAATAACATGAATTTAATGTAAATTTTTGGCTAAAAGAATAGTTCTATTATTAACCACATGAACATTTTTCACTTTCCTTCTTGTTTCTTTGGAATTGAACATGATGGACCACTATTTGTCATTTTAAGGAAAACAACTAATAATAAGTTTATTTTAGTACTAGATATGTAGTACATTGTAAATTCAGTGCTTTGAAACATCATGAATTTGTACATATTAAATATGGGATTGAGCCAACACATCTGTTTGAATAGGAGTGTGGTATTAACTATAATATAAACAGCTTCATTCTTTTGGTTTTGTGCATCAAAATTGATGTTCCATCCTGAAGATGTTAGTCTTTAATCTTAGTAAAGAAAAAATGCACATAGTCAAACTACTTTTAAGTGTCTTGAAATCACTTAAAAGCCTATAAAGTACAGAAAATCCAGACAAAGTTACATCACTAAACAACAGGGACAATAAGACCCTAAAATTTTCCAGAGGGGAAAATAAGTCACAACAACAAAAAAAAAGGAAAATGAGAATCAGAATGTCTTCAGAATTCTCAACATCAACATTAGATGTCTGAAGGCAATAGAACAATGCCTTCAAAATTCTGACAAAAAAAAAAAAGATGTTGTTTTACCCTCACATTTCATTGGTCATTTATATAGGAAGAGAAATCCAGGTTGAAAAAGACATTTTAAAACCTGGAACTAAAATACATCTCTCATGCACCTTTCCTCAGATGTTACTGGAGGATGATGCATTCCATCAAACCAAGGTTATAAACAATGATGACAATAACAACAATAAGATATATGATCCAGGAACAAGGAGCTTGAAAATTATAGAGCAGAGAAAGTCCCAGATGAGTAATAAGTCATGCCCACAGAATAATCAATCCTGATGGTGCTGAAGAATAAAAGGCTTGCAAGGAGGAAGTTATCTAGGAAATAAAAGGCACAATAGATTTGAATTTTGGCATTTGGAAAAATCAGTTGGTACGTGCCAGCTCACTTGACTTTTTAGAAAATAAATACTTAGAAAACTAAACATTGAACAAGAAGAGAATCTTAATTATAGTATACTACCTGGCTCAGCAGAGAGCAATATTTTTATAGTCATATTGTAAATGCTAGTTTGATTTGACAAAAAAAATTATGATAATTATGGAAGTAGGTAGACTAAGGCCAAGGTTGGACTAAATCATCAACATCTGCAATAGAATGTAATATTCCAGCTGATAAATCAAGAAATAGAAGCAAACTCATGTTATTTATTTGTGCAGAGGTAAATTCCAGATACAAAAGCTAAGAGTTGAAAGTGGTTCCCTCTAGAGAGAACCAGTAGAGTGGGAGAGATAAAGTAGAATAAGGGATATTATGTTTTCTTAAGTCTTTTATCACTATTTGACTTTTTAAATCCATGAATGCATTACTTTAATGCTTTGTTAATTAATTTTAATTGAAGACATTCTGATTGAAAGGATCCCCCGAGTTGAGTAGGATGAATAAAATATGACTCATACCTAACACACACTGAGAACTTTACCATCCTTAGATTTCTAAATCATACCAACTTTCAGAAAGAAATTTCTTTGTAAGTAATAATCCCACTTGGTATCAGACCTTTTCGGCAACAACATTTATTCATGGTGTTTTGTTTCGTTGTTGTCTTTGTATTCAGTGCGTCAAAGTTCTGAATGGAATTTTTCGACTGACAGCTTCACACATGAGTGGTAGTTGGTTGTGTGTAAATTTAAAAGTCGGGGTCCTAGTAAGAACAAGCTGGCATACCCAGTGAGGTACTTTATGAATAGTCCTTTCATTAAACTCTCCTCAAAGTAAGAATGGCGAACAGGGAAAAAAGGGAGGGTAGATGTACAATAATCTGTGAGTCCAGCAACAGAGGAAGAGGTTCCACCCCCAGGCATGAAGGATCATAAAAGGAGGGAATAGTTATGGGAACCCAGAAAACTTAGGCAGAAGAAAATTAATAGGATATATTAGACCTTAACACTTGGAAAATTCTCCTTCAAGCAGCAATGTTTCAATAATCTGTTTTGTCTACTTCTGTAAGAATCTATTCATATTAATTGGCTTTAAAAGAACATTTACATAATATGATAAATGCCATTCATTATCTGTGGGTTAAATCTATAAACCAAAGCATGGAAGACTTAGTTATGATTTATTTTTAAATCAAGCTTTGACATTTACAATCTTTTTTATAACTATAATTAACAGATTTCATAGAAGAGGTAAGAGGCTGGGTAAATTTATTAAATTCTTCATCTTTTCCAGCAGAGAGAATAAATTCCTGTCTAAATACTCATTCCTTTATTTCTTCATTTATCAGTTTTAAAGTTATGATGTAAACCATAGAATTAGTATTAAGTTATTGCTTCTTAGTGGTAGAACTGGAGCTGGGGAAGACTTGAAATTCATATTTTTGTATCTTTCTATATAATTTGAATAATAAACCAATGTATACACATGGTAAAAGTAGTCAATATGGAGAGACCAGTGAGGATAACATTGCAGTTTTCCAGGAGAGAGATATAGAAGGCTGAGGAGTACTATAGACCAAGCCAGGCACAGGCAGTTTCATTTGTTTGATGTCTCCAAACACTGCTAGGATTTTTTAAGTTCTCCCAGTATCTTTGTCATCAGTTCCAGAGGCCTCAGGGAGCGGGAGCAGAAGGAAGATAGAACCCTGGATTTATCATTGTTTTAACCTGAAATGACCAACTAATTCAATAACTTGTTTGAGTTTGAAGTGTTTAGAATATTTGATAACTCATACCTAATGGGGACTCAATAAGTTCAGTTTATATGTGTGTGTGTATACATGTGTATTTATATATATGTATGTATAAAAGATTGCATGTTTTCACATTTGCTGTAGCCTATGAAATCCTTACCTGTTACCCTGCTACACTGTTATACTTAGAAAAGGTGACTCAACACAGGGTGGATGAATCAGAATGAATAAATGGAGGACCCAAGTGAACAATGCAAAGGGCCAAGAAGAAAACATAGATGACTGACCTTCATACAGAAGCAATACAGTATGATAATGCACCAGACTAGTGCAAACCTGGTAAGCATGAGTTTATTGTCCCTTCTTATCATATAAACCCCAAAAAGCTTGTGAAGCCAGCAGAGGGAGTACCCTTCTCATTTTAATGATGTGTATGTAAGTTTCTTTATACATACTTCATGAAAGCAAGGCCCCCTGAGAAGTAAAAACATAACAGATACACGATTTAGGCAAAGTTCAACTGCTGTCTACTCACACACAAACATGGTAAAAAGTACTGGATTCCAGCTCAAGAAGTATTGTGTTAACCATGGAAAACAAATTGTGGCCTGAGAATGCTAATGCCTATCAGCTACTATACTACCTAGAAATGCTTCCTGCTGCAAAAAAGAAAAGAAAAGAAAAAGAAAAGAAAAAGAAAAGAAAAGAAAAGAAAAGAGAAAAGAAAAGAAAAGGAGAAGAAAAGAAAAAGAAAGAAAGAAAGAAAAAAAATTCAATGTATAAGTTACTTTAAAAACAGAGGTTTATTTGTCTTACACAATAAGAATTCTCAAGCTAAGCTCAACATTGATGTCCCATTGACAACATTGATGGGCCCAGGCTTTTTATTCATTCATCATTAAAATGTTGGATTTTGTCCACAAGCTTTTCAATTTGTGATAGCAAGATGGCCTCCAGGCGTCTCATCTGAGTTCCCGATAGAAGAAAGGGAAGGAGAAAAAAGACCTATTGCTCCTAAGGCTTTGCTGAGGATGGCTGCTCTTTCTGAATGAAAAGGATAGTGTTCTCCTGTAACTAACGCGTTTGCCAAAACTGAGTCGTTTTCCCTGTCCTCCTTCTGCACACTCATGTCAATCTAAGGAAATAGATCCATGAGTGGTTTAGGCAAATCATGATTTATCAGCAGAGGTAAGAGCCTAACCTCCTTGAGATCACAGATGGAACCCTATCTGCTCCCTGAAAACTAGGAGTTCTTTAGGAGGCAAAAAGACACAGGTAGGGAAGCAATATATCTTCTATACCTTCCTCCTCTACCTAAGGGCTGATGAGTGAGTATCTTATATTCTAGTAAAGTGAATTAAATGTATTTGTAGGATTTTCCCCATTCAGTTTTCTTTTACAATTAAGGACCCCAAAATGAATCTCTAATGGTAATTTGTCTTAATTTATTTATTAAAACAGAGGAACATTTGAGAAGGGCAATAGTGTAGCTGACAGTTAGCTGAGAGTGATGTGGGTCTCTGGAGTGAGCTGAGAGGGTCTGAGGCCGAAAATTACAGGAAGGGAGTTAGTAGAGTCCATATAGGTAAATGCTAGAGAAATTTCTTTGCTTCTTCCTGAAAGGGAGTAGGCAGCTATTATACCCTATCAATATTGATTTATAACCCCTACAGGAAGGAAGGATATCAGTTACACAATGCAAAGCACTAGGAACTAGTATTGTTTCAGCAAAGTCACACATTTAAAAAGAAAAGGAAAATATGGCTATTGACAGAAGTGTCCTGTATATCTACAGCTAGACTAACAGCATTTTGCTGACAGTGAATCTCTTTCAAAATCTAATAACCACCTGCTATAACTTTATATGTGAAGTCAATGAGATTCAGGATTTGAATTGTGAGCTTTCAGAAACCCCATATGTAATATTTTTCATTACATTAAGTTATATGCAGAGAGATATAGGGGTTTTTATAATGCTTGGTAAGTGCAGTCTTGCTTTTTGATGGAGTTTCAACAATAGAACTAGTTTATTACACCCTCGAGCTACATCCCTATCTGATATGGTACAGTAATGAGATTTTTAATACTTATTAACCTCATGAATTTTGCAAACTGATAAAATTGAAAGAAGGAACATCTATTGCATCACTGAGACTTATTGAATGACTCTGTCTAATATGTTAAGAATATTACTGTTACCTTCTTTGGAAAGCTCAGAGAATAATTTTGAGCTATTCCTCTTGATTTTCTTTTTGACACAAATCCTTCTGAACATAAAGTGTCATTCTTTGCATCCAACTTGGATACAAGTCTTGAAACGAAGCCTTAAGTTCTTTAAGTTAGAAATAAACCTTCCTTTTTCAATAACTAACAAATTCTTAGTTGGTGCCAAAACAATGTTTAAAAAAAGTATTTTGTATAAAATGTTAACTTGATCTCCTCCATATCTCAATTAAAAATTTTACAATGAAAGAAACAAGACTTAGATTAAATAACATTCAATATTTAAGTACTTATGATGTGCCAAGCACAGTGATAAGTGATTTGCATAAACAATAAGTTCACAACCCTAAGATGCAGATATTTTAAACTCCTAAGCCTTAGTTTCAGTATCTGTAAAATGGGGATATTTAATTTTACCAATATCCTGTGGCACCAGATAATAAGTGACAGTGCCAAGAATGTGTCCCTTCTTCAAAAGCTCAGCCTTCTCGACTTCACCAATCACTTTGTACTATGCCATAGAGAGAAGGCCCCTTATGTCATCTGTCTCTTTCTGTACACTTAGAAAGGGAACTTTGCTTCTTAGATTTCACAGCGTGGGCCAGGAACCCAAAAAATGGATAAGCAACAGGAATAGGTATAAATTAATCTGGCCTGGGGTAATCAAGAAAGGATTTACCGAGTGTACCACACTCAAAGAGCCTTAAAAAATGAGTATTTAATAGCACTGTTGGGCATCCACCCAAAAGATCAAAAGACATTCTATAATAAAGACATCTGCACCCAAATGTTTATGACAGCACAATTCACTATTGCAACGATCTGGAAACAACCCAAGTGCCCGTCAATTCATGAGTGGATTACTAAAATCTGGTATATGTTTGCAATGGAATATTACTCAGTTATAAGAAATGGCAGTGATCTAGCACCACTTATATTTTCCTGGATTGAGTTTGAGCCCATTATCTGCAGTGAGGTATCACAAGATCGGAGAAATAGTCTACACATATACTCGCCATCAAATTGGTACTAACTGATCAACGCTATGGTGCTCATATGGTAGTAATACTCTCCACGGATTAGGGGGTTGGGGGGGACAAACTCACAACTAAGGGTCACAGACATGGTGAGCATTGTAGAGAGGAAGGGCATGCCTCTAAACCTGGCTTGGGTGAGGCAAAGTCATAAAATGTAACCAGAAGATATTTGCACTTCAGTGTTTATTGTAGCATTATTCACAATGGCTAAATTATGGAATCATCTTAAGAGTTTATCAAGGGATAAAAACGATGTGGTGTACGTACACAAAGGAATATTATTTAGCCATGAAAAAGAAAGAAATGTTGTCATTTGCAGAAACATGGATAGATCTGAAGGACATTATTTTAAGTGAAAGAAACCAGGCACAGAAAGACAAATATTTCATTTTCACACTCATATATGGGACCTAAAAAAAAATTGATCTCAAGGAAGTAGTGAATACAATGGTGGCTACTAGAGATTGGTAAGGGTGGTGGGAAGGGGTAATGAAGAGGTGTTGGTGAAGGGGTAACCTGAACTTATGTACCCCCATGACGAGCTGAAATAAAAAAAAAAAAAAATAGAAGGAAGAAGTTCTGATGTTCACTGGTACAATGGGGCAACTATAGTTGACAATAGTATATTGTATTTCAGAATAGCTAGAAGTTTTCAAATGCTCCCAACATAAAGCAATGATGAATGTTTTAGGTGAATCTTGTCCCAGTTACCCTGATTTGATCATTGTATGTTGTGTGCTTGTATCAAGATGTAACATGTAATCCATGAATATGTACAATATTATGTATCAATAAAAAAATTTAAAAAAATGAGTATTTAAGTACAAGTTAGCCTGAAACATTCTCCACACTACCTACACTATTGTAAGCCTGACTGTGTGAGCTGTCCATACTCTTTGTTCTAACTAGTCTGAATTATCTAAAGCAGAGCTATCCAGTAGAGCTTTCTGTGATAATGGGAATGTTCTATATCTGTGCTATCTAATACGGTATCCACTAGCCACATGTGGATATCGAGCACTGGAAATGTGGCTACTGTGACTGAGGAACTTTTTACTTTACTTTTAATTATTTTAAATGTAAACAGCCATATGCAGCTAGCGGTCTCCATGTTGGGCAGCACATATCCAGAGTTTTTCAAATAGAGCCTGTTTGTATAACTTGTACCTTTATACTAGAGGTGGGATAGATAGAGGGATGCTTGGGTGGGAAGTAATACGGGTATGAAGGGAAAGGTCTAAAAACAAGAAAATTTATATGCTCATTAATGACTCAGAATTTTTACCCTGAAGGCAGTAATGGCTAGTGAAGAATATTTAACATTATTCCTTTTGATTCCTATAGAAACCTTCTGATTATTATATGTGTGGATAGATAGATAATATACACACCGAACTTGATTTAAGCAAGATGTTGAGCAGATGTTTCATTTCTTCAGTTATTTTTATCAGAAGAGAGCATTTCTTTACATATCTTGCCAAGTGCTAAAGAGAACATTATTCTGATCCTAGTTAAAACAATACTATTGTAATAGGGGTGTCAAGACTATCACAGTGGAAGGGAGAAATTGAGCTCCATTCTGAATACAGTAAAGACAGCTGGGGATTTATAGCCAGGGAGCTGGGCTAGGATGAGGGGGACAGTGGATAGAAAATCACTAAGAGGAGATGTTAAAGGTAGGGAGATTTTTTCTAAACAAACTCAACAAGATTCTTGCTGAAGGCAGGCCAGAGTGACAACTTACCAAGTGGGGGATGATGGGGAATGAAGAATTTGATCAGATATCGAGGGTGATCAGATATCAGGGGTGAGGAGATTCTTGCAAAACTGACTTAGGAGGATTCTTGCTACTGCTGAGCTGGGCAGGCTGGAGACAGGACGCGGCCACGGTGGAGGCCTAGTCAAGAAGAGGATACACTTGAAGCTCTGACGCAGGGGGGTGGGGGGGGCAAGGGCAATATACATAACCTAAACTTTTGTACCCCCATAATGGGCTGAAATTAAAAAAAAAGAAGAAGAAGACACAGAGAGCCTGACTAAAGTTTGGTCAAGCAGAGAGCCTTTGTCACAAGAAAAAACCACACAAGACGACTAATGCCATGACCCTTTCTGGAGAAGTAGATGGCAGGTAAATGCGGAGCTCTCAGAGATGCCTGATTTCCATAAATAATATGAATCATGGTATAATCTGAAATTCCCTTCCTCCACTCATTCATCTCAGCTGTCCCCAGAAGAACCAATAGGCCTAACATTTACGTAAGAAGGAGCAGCCCAGAGAAGGGTCATCAGGAAAAACATAAAAGGGTGGCACATGTGTTGTGCCCTCAGCCCTGAGGACCAGAATTCTTGGCTGCCGCCAGAGCGCTCGCCCTCCTCACTCTTCTTTACCACAATTCTTCTATTCTCTTCTGGTCTCAACAGGTTGCTTTGCCCCTGACTTGTAAATTTGAGATGAAACTTCTTTTCAAAAGGAATTAAGGGTCCTCACAGTGAGCAAGCAGAGGGTCGACGGGACCATCACACAGACAGGCCCATCACACATCTGGTCCGGGGCCAGGTTCGTGCTTGCTCCCACAGGGACTCAACCAGGTGAGCATTATAGCTCTTCCAGCTGCCCGGGAGCTCCGGTCTCCTTGTCCTGCTGGTTTGCTTGGGGCTTGTCTTCCTGCAGCATCCTACTCCTTCCTCAGTGACTGCCAGTTTGCTTACCTTTGTGTCACTAGAACACCTAGCACATAATACTGATGAAAAATGCCATGAGTAGTGAGAAGCTTATTTTTATAAAAAGTTGAAAGAAAGGAGCTGTGACTCTCCACCCCTCTCACACAGCTTCGGCATACCTGCATTTTAAGGTTGTCCTGTGCACGGGAGCACTGAGGAGTGACTATTGGAGACCTGCCCTGTCTTGCCCCAGCCTCTGAGCAAACCTCCCATTTCTCACTCCTCCTCCATTACCAGCTCAGCAACTGTTGGCTACAAAATTGACTGCCTATCCCAGCTGCTTCACCACCTCTAATATTAAGTTCCTGAAAATGTCCTGGCCACTAGTACTGGCTCATTTTAAAAGGAGACAAGCTACTTTCATTTTATATTCCCCTGTAGAATCAGCTTAGTGTACAAGGTTAGAGATTAATGGCTGGAATATTCATTGTCTATAGCAGACATTCATAAACATAAACTCTCATAGGATACATGGGGCTTTTCGGAAAGCTGTTTAGAATACTTTGTGGTAACTTGTTTACACTGAAGCCAAGCTGGTGAGGATAAATGAAATATTCGAGGCTATATTAAAACCTAAAATCTTTAGAGGGTGATACGTAAACTTACAGTGGATATAAAACGAGTTTGGTTTAATTGTGAATAATGGCTTGGTAGTATTGTAATTTGGGGTAGGGGAGGAAAAAGCTGTAGTTTAGAACCAGATCTATAATGAAATATCTATGTCTCTCTGTTTTGCTCAAACATTAAAACAGGCGGTCAGAAAAAAATGCAGAAGCTCTGAGTGAGATAATGGGATTTCTCTTAATTTGATTTGCTATGGAGAATGCTGGCCTATTTAATACATCCATGTGGAGTTGCTGTTTATATTTTGGTTTCTAATTAGCATAGTCATTCTGAAGCCTCTAGCTGACTTCCCCTTCCATATAAATCTAATTTGGCCTTGAGGAGGGTTATTAGAGCAGCACAAGGAGCACAAACAAAGGGAAATGTCTGCCAGACAGCAGGCGGGCTTAATGCATGTGGGGCTAGGGCCGAGGCCAGCGGCCAGACGGGCCACCATGCCGCAGTAGCAGGAGGGGAGTGGCTGGACATCACATCAATCACCGTCGCCCGCCTACCCGACCAAGCCTGCTCTACCCCAGCCGGTGCTGCCTGGCCAAGGCAATTTCATAATAAAAAAGGGATGATATTGAAGGATGTGAAAGCTATAAAGAAAAGATTTAAAATTGATTTTGAAAGTTTCTAAACTAGGCCATTGAATGGATGGTCTGTAGTGAAGTAAATGCTTAGTCTCCCTCCTAAAACTCCTTGTAAAGAGTGACATTTCAATTTTCCCTGGTTTTGGGGAGCTTGATTTTTTAACAGCTCTACAACTCAGCCTTTGAGAAGCAACTTCTAGCCGTGACAATAAAGTATACTGAGTGGGGATATGGACAACATTGATAAAGAGGCACTAATCCTTATTCTCTGTGAAAAATAGTCCGAAGGCAGATTCTATCCCAAAGGGGAAGAAAGGAGAATGCTAAACATGACTAGCAGTGACCTATTTTTCACCAAGCAATTGGAGCTCAAGTACATTTTGACTAAAATGTTCATGGAGAAGGGCAAAGGACTTAAACTCTTTATAAAGGGCATTGAAGTACAAACTCAGAGTTTGGTGATGACGCTAAAAAAGAGAGCTAATGAGGTTATTTCGAGAAAATTTAGGGGGAGTCTAATGACATTGATCTGGCAGGTCCTCTGTAGGATCTACATTTGTAATTGATGATTTATCTTAACTGGTTTCCACAACCTTTGTAAAGTTGGTAGAAGCAGGTTTTAAGGGCTCAGAGAGCCTTGTTTACAAAGGTCTATAGGAGTTCTGATGAACATAACTTATTGCAAAACTTTCCCCACTGTGAGGAGCAGAATGTTAACGATCTGAATCTGCTCTTCAGCCAGAACAGTGAGAATTACAGCTCCCCCTAGAACACACTGAAAAGTCTCTAAAATTAAACTTTAAAAAATGTACTCCTGTCACATTTTGTATATTCTATTTAAACACATGCCCATCAACAATTCATTGTATACTGACAGTGGTAAGAGTTGCAGACACATGAGCTTCACATATCTTTGAGAAAAGGAAAAATCAGAAAGATACGTAGATTTTAAAAATTAAAAGAAACTTTGCAACTTATGGGAATCTTTTTTTTTTGAAGTCATGAGGGCAGAGAGATGTTGTTGAAGAAGAGAGAGATGGAAGCATCCTTTCTAGACATTTCTAACTAGAGGTGGACACAGATTTCTGATGGGAGAAGGTGAGAATCATATCCAAGGCCTTTGTCCAAGAAGAGAGTGGTAATATGAAGAACTCTGCTGAGAGTTCAACACTCTCTTCTAGTTTCAATGCGTGTACTCTTTCTAGCCTGCCCTGCTTCAGAAGCAATTTGCTTCAATCCCACAGTCCAGCTGCCCACTGCTCTTGGCATCTGTTTCTTCAACTGTCAAAATCTGATTGAACGACTCTCTCTAAGGGAGGATGGCTGTCTTCTGGGGATTTCTCTTTTCCACTTAATCTCTGTTACAAGTTACAACGTCTCAGGGGTCAGTCTTAGGCTCTCATCTGTTTGCTTCTCACACATTACCTTAGAAGATCTCTCAGTAAGTTCAAATACCATCGACAGGCCACATACTAAGCTTTGAGATGCCAGTAAACATACGAGCCAAATGTCAGTGAGGTGGTTAGATAAATATCTCTGACTGTCAGAAGAGGTCTTTGTACCTAAAGACAATACATCTAGAATGAAATTCATAATCTGCTCTGCCAGCCCTAGTGTCAACACTGTAAACCTGCTCCTCTAGATTCCCGGGCTCAGCAGGGGACAGCAGCAGCCAGCCTTGCTACATCAGGAACCTCCACCCTTGCTCTCTCAGAGGAAGTCTGGACAGTTTCCCCAAACACCTAGGACTGTTTACGAACACATCATAGTCACCACCTCCGCCCCACCTCACCAACCCAGGCTACATCACCTCCCACCTGGCCCACTGCATGGGCTCCCAAATTGTCATTTCCCAACCCATTTCCACATACACAGTGGCCTTTGTAGTATGTACGTGGATCATCACTCCCCCATTTTAAAATGTTCAGTGACTACCTACTTCTCCTAGGAATGTGGGCCTTCATCCTACTTTGCCCTTGATAGCTCACCTAATTTTGTCCTGCCTATCTCCCCCTGTTTCCCTGTGCCATTGTCCCTTGCCTCGGTGCCTTCACAGTGGCCTTTGTTCAACTCCTCCAACAAGCAAAGTTCTTTTCTACATTGTGCAGTTGTTTCTGCCTATAAGGATCTTCCCAATTACCCCCATCCTTCCCCCTTTTATTAATCCAACAATTAGTTCCCAACATATAGTAGTTGCTCAGTAAAGCTCTGTGTCAGGGGTTTTTAATAAACAAAAGTTCTTTCTTTCATGGCACTTACAATAACAAAGTAAATGAAAGCTTTACCAGATGGTGATAAGTTCTATAGAATATAATAAGACAGGATGAGAGAGGAAAGGCATGACCAAGGGAAAGGAGGGTGTCGTTTTGTTACACTGGGTGATCAGGGAAGACCTAGCTAAGGTCACATCTGACAGAGATGTGAAGAGCATGACAGTGGGCCAAGCAGTCATCTTGGTAAGAGCATTTCAGACAGATGGCACAGCAAGCGTAAAGATTCTCAGTGAATACGCAGTTCAACAAAGAGGCCCCCGTGGCTGGAGCAGTGAGAGAGGCAGAGTGCAGTAGGAGACAAGGTCAGGAAGGAGTTTACTGGCCAAGTCAGGGAACACCAGTGGCTGCAGGACTCTGAAAGTACAGCTCTCTTGCCTCAAGTTAGGGCAAACGTTGAGGAATAACTTATAGTCTAGTCACTGACCAAACAGAGGCCTTCACAGGGGTGAGGGAGTAAACTCCAGGCACTTGTGGCTTTCTGTGCCTGCATTCTGAGGACCAGCAAATGGCTGTTCCCTGAATGAGATGTGCAGGCACAGCAAGAGCACATCACAGTCAGCTGAGGGCCGGCAGAAACAGCAAAGTGAATTCAGGGGGACCTGGGTGAAGCACTAACAGCTTACACAACAGGCAGCTTTCTAGCTTTCTGGTGTGACAAAATATTTCCCATTTAAAGAATATAAGGAACCTAGGATAAATAGCTGATACACTTCTTAGGTAGGAATCTAGGCTTATCTTGGGACATAAAAATGGATCTGAAATATTTAGACACCATAATCTAGGCAATGGGGATGCTCATTACTACTGGGTTGTCAATGTCTAGTGTTTTTCAGTTAAAAAACTGAAAGAGCTGGGAAGCAAATTTTTTTTTTCAGTACATATGAAAGAAAAAATTGTCCTTGCACTTTCTGACTGTGGCAGCCAAGGTTGAATAGAGGAATCCAGGGCGGAAATATTTTTTTTAAGAGACAATAAATCCTATTTCCCATATTTCCAATTCAAGTACTAGGTGAGCCACACCACCACCTCCAAAATGATAGAGCACATCTAGTCCTCATTCCCATACCAAAGTCCACCCATCCCCCTCAGTGGAACTGCTTTCTTACTGCCTCTCTTTTCTAGACCCTCAAACAAAAAAGAGCCAAATACCCACCCCTTCCCCACAAGCCAATAGGACTAAACTGTGTCTCTAAGGTCTGGGCCCCCATAGAGGCAAAGGCCTTCCATGCCTCAAAGCTGATTCATCCTCCCAAGGGTGCCCGAGATGACCCTGGCCTGCTGTCATGATCTCAAGGTGAAATATTCACAGGTGGATTAGGACCTCAAAGATTATGACCTCTACTTAGCCAAGAGGAAATAATTAAGATTTAGGGTTGGACTTAAATGCACAGCAGTCATAAAATCTGAGTCAAGGGGAAAAAGACTAATTAAATCATTCATTCTAGTTCCCGCTGGAGTTTCCCTCTTATGAGAAGAGCCATACATTGTCTTGTGGATGTGTGCCACCATACGATTTCATTCAGTAAAGGTGGGCTTGGGGTTGAAAGGATCTCAACTTGTTTTCTAATCACAGTCAGTATGAAGCCACATTTTCTTCCTGCTTCAGTGTTGGTTGACACCTAGGGACTAGCACAGGTAGGGTCATGGAGCTGTAAATAAACTTTGAAAGTTGAAGGAGAAAAGAGTTTCCTACAAGAAGCATTTGATCATGAATAAGATTGTGCTGAGAAATATGTCAGTTCCCTTCCAAAGAGATGTAGTAGACTGTTTCCCTTGCCAGTCTAAGGGGAACCAGATCTACAGTGGAAGAAAAGCTATTCCACACTCCTGCCAACTTCCCTGGGATTAGTAGATGCACTCCGAGCAAAGCTTGTACCTTGGAAAAGATCACAATCTTAAAGGCAATTTTAAGAGGGCTTCCAGGCCTCTAAACTGAACTCAGAAGCTGTATGTCATCTTAGTCTGCTTCTGAGGGAATCTGACCTGCAACAAAGATTAGCATGCAGCAGGCTTATTACAGCGTGCTCTTGGGATCCATGCCTATGGGAAGGAAGGGACAGGGTTGGGCACAGGTAGAAGTTGACCATTGATGCCATCACAATGAAGCCTTGGCCAAAACTGTGGGACTTTCTGAACCTGGGATGGTATTTCAAAGCTTTTCTGAATTGGATGGAGAGGTCCAGGCCTTTACACCCCAACATGGTCAATGATTGTATACGGGAAACCTCAAGAAGAGGGGATGACCTTCAATAAGGAGCCCCTCTTCAGTTGAGACAGCCCTGACAGGGGCTGACAGCTGAGGACAGTCTCCCCACAACACTCCCAGCAGCTGGGGTAATAAGTCTTTTGTTCCTGTGGGAGGATTTGGATGATACATCACATCATCCGCCACCTACACTTTACTAGCTAGTCTCAAATCCATAGCTGGTCTCCAAGGCAAATAGCTCCTGCCCTAGGGGAATAACTTGGGCAAGTGGTGTAAACAAGCTAGATTAGTCAATTCAAAAAAATTAGATTTACATGGTTGATTTGGGAGTATCCTAGTCCCACATCATGCCTAGCCCTTTTAGCCTCAATCCCAACCTAACAAATCCTTCCCCTAAATATGTGAATGTAAATTGTCTGGATGACCAGACAGAACAATTATTCTCAACTAGCTGACATCTGCTATACCCTGCTTCCATCACCTCTCATTCTGCTCTTTTTTCTTTCCTTAGATTCCCCTCTAGGACCTTCTGCCCATGTAAAGAAACTCAGTAAACCTGGAAAACTTACAGGGAGTAAATATAACTCTCAAGGTAGTCTCAAGGAGATTCCTGCTACCCTGACCTACTCCCTAGCAAAGCCTCAACATTGAGAAGTAAGCAGAATCAGAGTGGGTGGGAAGAACACTAAATCCTATTAAATTTTATTAGTCAGATAAAGATTGATGAGACTTGTGGAATAAATGGGAGATATTCTCAGCATGTTCCCTGAACCTCCCGGCCACCATCAGATCCACTATTGCCGAGCTTGCCCTCGTGTCCTCCTGGGTTCGTGGTACACTGCAGTGATAATTTGTTTACATCCTAAGAGGATGGTTTCCAGAGTCTGCCTAAGTAATCAGATATGACACTCCAGCAGTGTCAGATGGAAAAGTAGACTAGGTACTGATTTTTCAAACATTAATTAGGTGCCCTTAAGGGATCCCCAGGAGAAAAGAAACATCCAAGTGTAGAAGAACAAGGGTCAAAACTTTCAGAGCATTTTTTGAGCTTTATTAAGGTTTAATTGAATAAAAAATATATATATTTAGGGTGTACAACATGTTTTTGTATATGTATTACACATTGTGCAACAATTAAATCAAGCTAATTAACATGCATTACCTCACACACTCATCACTTTTGGTGATGAGAATATTAAAAATCTACTCTCTTAACAATTTTCAAGTATTATTGCATTATTATTAATTATAGTCACCATACTGTACAATAGACCTCTAGGACTTACTTTTCCTGTCTAACTTAGACTTTATATCCTTTGTCCAACATCTCTTTGTTTCTCTCTCCCCGTCTCCAGCCCTGGTATTCATCATTCTATAAATTCAGCTTTTTTTGATTCTGAATATAAGTGGTATCATGCAGTGTTTGTCTTTCTGTGTCTGGTATAGTTTTACTTAGCTTAATGTCCTCCAGGTTCATTCATATTGTTGCAAATGACAGGATTTCCTTCTTTTTTAAGGTTGAATAGTATTCTATTATGTGTGAATATATATGTATATACATACACACATATACACACACATAATGTATATGTATATTATGTATATATTATATATATACACTCACATATATATGTATGTATATATAATATACATATATATTAAACTAAATTTTACCTGGCCCAAGGATGCCTTTATACACAAGTCCTTGTGCATCAAACTGCAACCTAACTTACTACGTAAACTAACTGAAAGCCTAACATAGGAATATACTCTTATAACAAATAGCTCAGTGTCAGTCAATTACAGCAGTTAAACTTAAGTCAATCTCAGTTGGCCAACTGATTTAAATAGGGAAAAACGCCAAGCTGTAACCAATTAAGCTGTCTCCATAGCTCACTTCCTTTTCTTTCCATAAATGCAACTTAATCATGTGGCAGGCCGTTGTTAGAACGTATTCTGGTTCTGAGTGTTGCCTGACTCACTAATTGTTCTTTGTGCAATTAAAGTCTGTTAAATTTAACTTGCCTAAGATTTTTCCTTTTAACAGATCAGCAACCCAGATGGGACCCAAAGTATAACTCCAGCAACCTCCAGGAGCACCCAGTGACCAAGCGAAGGTACCCACCAGGGCCCACTGTGTCCACTGAGCTCGCAGAAACTGGAGGTCAGGGGTGGGTTTTATCTCAGATTCCAAACTCCAATAATTTGTGTTTTGAGCTCTCTGAGTTTATCTGAAGTAATTTTTTTGTTACATTACTGAACAGGGTCGAGGATTAGGTCAGATCCAATAATATTTTATACAGTTAAGAGGTCTCAGGTAGGTGTTTTTGATAATGGGTTTGTTATAATCCAAGGAATCTGGGACTCCACCTTCCAGGACTCCAGCTAATTTTATGTATAAAAATTATGATCCCAGAACCTGTGTTTTTTTAATGGGTTAACTTTACTAAGAACTTAGAATTATAGTGGCCACAGTAGGGAAGTTTTAATTTGGATAAAATTTCTTACTTGTGGGTGCATTAGAAAAGCAAGTATCAGAAACCCCACGAGAACAATGGTAGGCCTTTTTAATTTGTGTGCAGAGGCATCTAAAAGATTAAATGAATCAAAAATCACCTTTCTAAAATATTTCTTACAGAAAGCAAATGAAAAGCTTGAGCAACAAACTGAAGACATGGCAAAAGAGGACTGTACCCTGACTGAATTAACCCCAGCTTCTCCTCTCTATCCATCCTTAGGTCAATACCCTGAGTCCACTAACCATTTTTGCTCAATTACCTTTTTATAATACCTTGAGAATAATGGAAAAGGAAAAGTTACACAAATGTTTTACAAAGTAATACCTTCTTATCAACCAAGCCTAGCTGCCATAACCACTTTTACTCCAAGGTCTGAAGCTGAGCTTAAAACCATCATCAGAAACTTTACTAATCCAAAAGTAAGTCCCCAGAAATTTACTAAGGAATTTGGAATCATCAAAGGAGCTTATGATCCAGAACTCTCTGACCTTTACCTCTTTATTCACATGATATTAGAAGCTCAAAAATGGGTGGCATCAGCAGAATGGAAAGAACCTGAGCTGGATATTAAAGACCCCTCGAAAATCTCCCCAAGAGAAGGGCCAAAAGGAGCCAGAAGACTTGCTGAAAAACTTTTAAATTCAGTCCCTAAGGATTTTCCACAAAAAATTGGTCTATAATAAAATTTTGCAGACAGACATAAAAATGACAAACTAGTTACTCGGAAAATCAGCAGTCCACCTGGACTTTAATGCCACAGGGGTTTACTCTTCATTTTTTTCCCAGGAATTCCATCAGGACTTGACAACCCTACAATGTCCTGGAAATTCTACCCTTACCCGGCATGCAGATGATCTGTTGCTATGCTTTCCCACTAAGTAATTCTCTGAAATTGACTCAATGTACCTCCTATAGGAACTCACACATAAAGGTGACAAGGTTTTTATAGAAAAACTTCAGTTTTCAAGGGAAATGGTCTACTATTTAGGGCATGACCTAAGTGCTGAATGGAGTTTTCTCTCACTTGAAAAACTCCTCGAAATTTTCCCCAGCCTACAACTAAAAGATAATTAATAGTTTTTTCTTACACTTGGAGGACACTTCAGATCTTGGGTTCCAAGTTTTTCCCGAAGAGCCTCACCATTGTATGAGCTCACTAAGAAGCCAGTACCACAGCCTTTACTTTGGGAAAACAGGCATGAGCATTCTTTAAACCAAATGAAACTGGCCTTACCATAGCCCCTTCTAAATTATACTAAACCTTTCACCTTTTCGTTCATGACTGTGCCAATCAGGCATCAGGAGTTCTTACCCAAGAATATGGGGGAAGCTGTAGGCTTGTTGCATATTACAGCCTGCAATTAGACATGGTATCTAAGGCATAGTCTAACTTTTTAAAAGCAGTAGCAGTACAGCAGATTGGTAGAAGTCTCATGTGAGCTGGTTTTAGGAAATAGACTTTCTTTGCAAATTCCATGTGTTGTGAAAAGCTTATTTAATTCCAGTCAAATTCAGCACTTTTTAGCAAGTAAGCTAACATCTTATAAAATTCTTTTGCCTCCCAATCTCCATCTAAAATGCTGCAAATTTACTTAATTCTGTTACTCTACCACCTCTACCTGAAGATGGAGAAGACCACAATTGTGTGAGTGGTGCAGTACCAGATATAGTGGCCTTTATTTACAAAACATTCCATTAGATAATCTTGAATTAATATTTTTCATTGATGGGTCTTATGCCAAAAACTCAGAAGGAAAATATCAGGCAGGCTATGCTATTACAACCCCAAATAAGTTAAAAGAGAAAGAATCCCTTCCCAATTTAAATCAGTTCAGCCTGCAGAGCTTTTGGCTCTTACTCAACCTTGTCATACACCTAAAGATAAATTAGTAAAAATGTTTATACAGACAGCAGGTATGTTTTTGGAGTAGTTCATGATATCACCATGTCATGGAAACACAGAGTGTTTATTACTTCTAATGAACCTCATCAAAACTGGACTCCAAGTAGGTGAACCTCTTTCTGCTATCCTGCCTCCATCACAAATTGCCATTATTAAGATTAAATCCCATACCTGTAAAACTGAACCTGAGTACCAAGGGAATGCCCTGGCAGGTTTTCATGCTAACCAACTAGTGCTAAAATAGTTAGAATGTGCAATTTGAATGAGCTTCAGAAGATTGATCTAAGTCAAATCCCCTGGAATGACTTATTTAATAAACAATGCAATGTACCTGATATGGAAAAACAAAATTGATATTTGAAAGGATGTAAATTCAGTGTAAGTGTAAACTCACAGATGGCCCAGATTCCTGCCTTGTCCTCCCTGAGTCCTTAAAGCTTCCATTGTTAAGAGCTATGTACTCTTTAATCATAATTCAAAAGATGAAAAAATATTAGTCGTGTGATTGTTCTACAATTGCAAAATGATTTACAACAAATGTTTGGTTTGCCAAACATATAATTCCAAGAAAACCATAAAAACTTTAGGTGGGATATTTCTACCACCTGATGGACTATTTAAACATTTGCAGATGAACTTCTTTAATTGCCACCCTCAACGGGATAACAGCATGTTCTCATAATAATCTGCATGTTTTATGGTTGAATAGAAATTTCCCCAGGTCAGAAAGCTGATGCTATGACAGTAACTAAGAAGTTTGAGAGAATGTAAGTTTTCTCTATGGGACATCACTGGACAAATCTCCAGCTACAGAGGAACCCATTTTACTGGGCAAACAGTTATGAAACAGTTAAACGAGGTATTATGAACACAATAGTATTATCATCCTCCATCTTCTGGAAAAATCAAAAGGACAAATGGCATTTTAAAATAAAAATTGGCAAAGTTAACTGAATCAATTGGATTGCCTTGGCCAAGGTACTACCATTGACTTTAATGGCAATCAGATCCACTCCCACTTGGAAACACAAATTGACCCCTTATAAAATAAGGGAAGGCCTAGGCCCTTAATAATAGAACCTCATGTGTCTCCTATTAACTAAATACTGCAAGGTGTTAATGCATTATACCAAAGTGTATTTTCACTGGGTAAATGTAGCTTTCCACGATCCATGAAACTGTGAGCAGGACTCAAATACTGAACTATCTATATTGCCTGAAATTTTGTTTGATTGGTTCAGTTCGTAGGATCTCCTGTCAATAGGTATACCTAAGTCTCTTCATATCATTCTGTTAATAGTCCTAATACCACCCCTGGTACACCATATGCCCTCAAGTCTTAAATGTTTGTATGTAGCCATCCATGGAGTCTTGAATGGACTCACTTTGACTAGATGAGCAAGAACCTAAGAATTATTCACTAGGTACAACATCATGTCTTACCAATTCCTCATGAGACCAAATAAGTCTATTTATGATGGTGACAGAGAGTGACATCAGTGCCAAAGTTTTTGAACAGTATCTCAAAATTAAGGGGTTGACCAAAGGGGAGAATTATTGAACTAAACTAAACTTGGCCTGAGAATGCCTCTGTACTTGAGTCTTTACATAACAAACTGCAACCTAACATAGTGCATTAGCTGGGGCCTAATGTAGGAGTATACTCTTGTAGGAAATAGCTGAGTCTTAGTCAATTACAGCAGCTAAGCCTCAATCACAGGAGGCCAACTGATTTAAAAAAGGCAAAACACTGAGCTATACATAACCAGTTAAGCTGTCTCGGTACCTCACTTCTGTTTTCTGTCTGCAAATGCCATCTCACCATGTTGCAGGCCAGAGTTCTTAGAACCTGTTCTGGTTCTGAGGGCTGTCCAATTTACAAATCATTCTCTGTTCAATTAAACTCTGTTAATTTTAGTTTGTCTAAGGTTTTTCCTTTTAAAGATATCTGTATACATGTATATAAGTGTATACAGAGAGATAATTTTCTTTATCCATTCATTGGTTGGTGGATGCTTAGGTTGATTCCGTATCTTGGCTATTGTGAATAATGCTGCAATGAACATCGGAGTGCAAATATCTCTTTGACATATCAATTTCATTTCTATTAGATATATTCCCAGAAGTGAAATTGATGGATTATATGGTAGTTTCATTTTTAATTTGTTTAAGAACCTACATGATATTTTCCTTAATGGCTAATTTACATTCCCACCAACAGTGTACACAAGGTTTCCCCTTTTCTTCATCCTTACCAACACTTATCTTTCCTTTTTTTTATAATAACGATTCTGACAAGTATGATATAATATTCCAATGTGTTTTGAATTAACATTTCCCTGATGATTAGTGATGTTCAGCATTTTTCATATATCTGTTGGACATCTGTATGCCTTTTTAAAGAAATGTCAGTGTCTTTTGCCTATTTTTTTAATCAGGTTATTTGTTTTCTTGCCATTGAGTTGAGTTTCTCATATATTTTGAATATTGACCCCTTATCAGATGTATGGTTTCCAAATGCTTCCTCCCATTCCCTAGGTTGTCTCTTCACTAGGTTGACAGTTTCCTTTGCTTTGCAGAAGCTTTCTAGTTTGATGCAATACTATCTATTTTTGCTTTTGTTTCCTGTACTTTGGGGATCATGTATAAAAAATCTTTGCCACGTCCAATGTTAAGTTTTTTCCCTGTAATCTTTCAGTAGTTTTATATTTAATAATTTCAGGTCTTATATTTAATTCTTTAATCCATTTTGAGTTGATTTTTATATATACTATATATACAAAAATATATATGAGATAAGGGTATAATTTCATTCTTCTGCTTGTGGATATCTAGTTCTCCCAACATCATTTATTGAAGAGATTATTTTTTCCCAATTGTGTGTTCCTGGCTCTCTTGTCAAAGATCAGTTGACCTTTGTAATTCCGTGAATCTGTTTTGGGGTTCTCTGTTCTGTTCCAGTGGTCTATATGTCTGGTTTATGCCAGTATCATGCTGTTTTGTGGTATATTTTGAAATCAGTTAGTGTGATACCTGAAGTTTCGGTTTTTTTCATCAAGATTGCTTTGAGTAGTCAAGGTCATTTGTAGTTACTTACAAATTTTAGGACTTTTTTTTACTATTTATTTGAAAAATGTTATTGGAATTTTGATAGGGCTTGCATTGAATCTGTAAATTACTTTGAGTATTATGGACATTTTAACAATATTAATTCTTCTACTCAATCAACAGAAGATATCCTTCCATAATTTGTGACTTTGCCAATTTTTTCCATCAATTTTTATAGTTTTCAGTGTATATATCTTTTATCTCCTTGGTTAAATTTATTCTAAGGTATTTTGATGCCACTGTAAATGGAATTGTTTTATCAGTTTCTTTTTCAGATAGTTTATGTATAGAAATGCTACTGATTTTTGTGTATTGATTTTTTATCCTGCAACTTAACTGAATTTGTTGATTAGTTTAACAGTTTTTTGGTATAATCTTTAGAGTTCTCTATATATAAAATCACATTATCTGCAAACAGACAATTTAACTTTTTCTTTTCTGATTTGGTTACCTTTTGCAGTCATGAGTCACATAATGATGGTTTGTTCAATAATGAACTACATATATGAGAGTGGTCCCATAATCTTATGATGGAGCTGAAATCACCTAGTGATGTCATAGTCGTTGTAACATCATAGCACAATGCATTACTCATGCGTTAGTGGTGATGCTGGTGTAAATAAACCTACTGCATTGCCAGCCATCTAAAAGTAGAGTGCATACAATTATTTACAGTACATAATACTTGATGATACTGATGAATGAGTATGTTACTAGTTTATGTATTTACTATACTTTTATCATTATTTTAGAGTATACTTCTTCTACTTATTAAAAAGAAGTTAACTGTAAAACAGCTCAGATAGGACCTTTAGGAAGTATGTCAGAAGAAGGTATTGTTATCATAGGAGATGACAGCTCCATGCATGTTATTGCCCCTGAAGGCCTTCCAGTGAAACAAAATATGGGGATATAAGATAGTGATACTGATGATCCTGACTTTGTGTAGGCCTAGGCTCATGTGTGAGTTTGTTCTTACTTTTTAACAAAAAGTTTTAAAAGTAGAAAAATTTAAAAATAGAAAAAAGCTTAGAGAATCAGAAAATATTTTTGTACAGCTGTACAATGTGTCTTTAAGCTAAGTATTATTACAAGAGTCAAAAAGTTTAAAAATTAAAGTTTATAAAGTAAAAAGTTACCTTTTCTATGTTTAGATACACAAATACTTACCATTGTGTTACAATTGTGTACAGTCTTCAGTATATTAACGTGCTGTACGGGTTTGTATCCTAAGAGCCTATTGTTCTATATAACCTGGTTGTGTAGTAGGCTATACCATCAATGTTTGTGTAAATACACTCTGTGATGTTTGCACAATGACAACACTTTATGACACATTTCTCAGAATGTATCCCTGTTGTTAAGTAGTGCATGGCTGAATTTCTTTTTCTTGCCTAATTGTTCTGTCTAGGATTTCCAGTACTATGTTGAGCAGAAGTGGAAAAATTAAGCATCATTGTCTTGTTCTTGTTCTTAGAGGAAAAGCTTTCAGTTTTTCACCATTGAGTATGATGTTTGTTGTGAGCTTGTGATACATGGCTTTTATTGTGTTTAGTTACATTCTTTCTACATCTATTTTGATGAGAGTTTTTATCATATGAGGATGTTGAATTTTGACAAATGCTCTTTCTTCATCTACTGAGATAATCATATGGTTTTTGCCCTTCATTCTATTAATGTGACATATCATGATTATTGATTTGTATATGTTGAACTATCCTTGTATAACAGGGGTAAATCGCACTTGATCATGGTGAATGATTGAGGGGCAAAATATAAGTTCCCCAGCACTGACTTTTAATGTTTAAGAGAATTCATGCAGTTTTCTTTCGAACTTAGAGATATAGATCAAAGCAAGAAAGCTGAAGAAATACAAAGCACAAAGGGTATTCTTAAGTAGCTCTTTCATGTAAATGGTCATAAGTCTTAGACTAAAGTGTTTTAAGCTGCCTTAGTTGCCTTATAGTATCCTTTGATAATTGTAATACCACAGTCTCTGCCTAATGGGAATTACTGTGCATGCTCAACCTATATTGTAAGTAAATATACAGTGATGCAGAGAGAGAGCTCTGCATCACTTGCCAGAAAGAAATTTAAGGCTCCACAGGCAGGCAGTGCAGATTTTACTCTCTAAAGAACTCCTGCAGCCACCCAGGACTGAGTACCCAGAGGATTCCTATCTTGACTAGGAGTGAGAGCTCTGTGTAAGTAACCTCTAATAAACTTATCTAACCCAACAAGCTGGATTTGTCTGGGTCGTTCTTTGGTCTCTCAGCACCCTTTCAGTTTGGGGAATGGTTTTTCTTTACTGTCCTGGGATTTTCCCAAAACAATGATCCTTTTAATATGCTGCTGAATTTTGTTTGCATAGCTTTTTGTATAAGCTATAAAAGTGGAGCTTTTCAGAGTTTTAATCAATAACTTGGTGGCCGTGCATTTACATATCCCTCTTACTGTTTCTACCCAGCATTTTAAAGCATAATTACCGAGCTTTAGACTCTTTACTCATTATGAAAAAATGGGAGTTGATTCATACTCTCATGAGGTAGGAGGTGTAATCATACAACAGCACGGGTGATATGAACCAGGGAAGGAAGGAAAGCACATAAGAGGGGGATGTTACCAAACTGACAACAATTTCACAATAAAGTAGAACAAGTTATTGAGTCCCATGATAAGTCTTCCAGACAGACCATGTGGAACAAACCACTTTCAATCAGAATGAGTCTATTAATAAGAAACTAGAGACAGAAAGAAACTCACTGATAAATCCCATTCCTTTTCTCCCTCCAGTGAAGCGTGCCCTGTGGGGTGAAAACTAGACCATGTTTACAGGTTATTTCCCAGACACTCTGGGCAGCCACTGTGGAAGCCAGATTTTATAGCCCACCAGCATTTTGCTGCTTTGGAGTCTAGAAATGGGGGAAGAGTCATAACCTCTATGATCCAGTGAGGTTGGCGATGTTCAAATCACTGTGGCTGTCACCAAGAAGGTCACAATGAAGGGTGTGCAAATTCTGGCCCTCATTCTGGGGAGGGATGAGATGGCTGGTGGCATTAGGAGATGACATAACAACGACGGGTTCTAAGTGCGTGACTCCTAGCATCCTATGAAGCAAGACCTGAGGAGTAGGTATGACCAAGAAAATATTGGGAGGATATAAAACTGAGTTTAATATAGCCACAGATCTAAGGATTTGGGCATAAATATTCTTCAGAACATGAGATTCATAACTGCCTTGCCCAGAGGCAGACACCGCCACATGGAGTGCCACCAGACTATACAGTTCTCCCCTCTGTACCTGAGGTCTGAAAAGTGCAGCAGTCACCCCCATCTGGTGGTCCAGGTCTGAGATGCCACAGCAACTGCCCTCCCACCCAACTCTAGCATTTTAGCCCTGCAGATCGACGACCTTCAATGCCACCCAAATAAACACCTACAGTAATCAAAGACTATAAAATAAATGACAGAACCTGACTATGGGATCAAAATTCTACCAAAAGAGTGGCATTTAATAATATTTGCTATTTATGTTGAAAACAAAAATTCTGATGAGATATTTAAAGTCAGTTTATAAATTACATAAAGCATTCATCCCAAAATTAAACCCTTTATTAATAAGAGACATATATAATTTTATAAAGAAAAATACAACTTTTGAGGGAAATTTCAGGCTGGATATGTCTGTTGAAAAACTTCATAAAATTCTTACATGACTTTGCCCTGGTAGGTTAAATCAGTACTTCTGTACAAGGATAGCACCATGTCTTGGAAATGACATTTCCTGGAGATGAGCCTGCTCAGCTCTTTGAATACTTAGGATTCGTTTGCTTTGTTTTCGACACCCTAATTAAACTATGCATGTTCTCAAAAAAGTTTGCTCCACTAGACGACACTGGGATGATGCTTAAATCACTGGCTTTTGACAAGCTGCAATGGGGAAGCAGCAGGAACAATATTCTGATATATGCTGTGTGAGTGCGTCTTGCTTCTGCCAATTTTAATATTAACCATGCAGAAGATGAAAGCACTATCTTGGAATAACACACTGTCCTGCCTATATAAATCAAGGTGGGTTTTAAAAAAATGCATTTCATGTTATTCCTTGATATCACACTGAAACAATATCGTGGCCCATGTATGAGTGACACGGGTAGTGATACAATAATAATTGCTATTCCTGCTATGAGGCTGCCATGAATCCCTGAGGATCATAGTCAACACCTTGAATAAACCATGGTACATGGTACACCTAGATTCAGACTGCTGAGTAAGCCAGCTAGTTACTCATTCGTATTCAATAGGATTTGACAACCATCTAATCCTCCCAGGACTTAGTCTATTCTACCTCCTAGGTAATGCTATAGCTCCACAAAGTATCAGTTGCCTATACTAGAATACTGCAAAGAGCTCTAAATCATGATCAATGACTACTGTTTTCTGGCACAATTTTCTCTAGTGCTATCTTGGAAAGTCACAGTAGTAGAAAATTGCCATGAAGATATCTCCTGGTGGGTTTGACCACCTGTTTATAAAATAATCTCAAAATATTTGGAGAAAAAGGCAGACCATCTGTTCTTTTGTGCCAAATTTTCTAGGGCTCATGGTTTCTTTTGGTCCTGATTCTAAGCATAAGGCAACCCTCAGAGCTGAAATGGGCCACATGCACACACACAGACACCCAAAATTTAGTTTGGATGTTGAGACAGATGACACCACACATTCACCAAGAGTATATGAAAAAGTTTATTGGCTCGGTGCAGTGGGTCACACCTGTAATCCTAGCACTCTGGGAGGTTGAGGCAGGTGGATCATTTGAGCTCAGGAGTTCAAGACCAGCCTGAGCAAGAGTGAGACACTGTCTCTACTAAAAATAGAAAGAAATTATATGGACAACTAAAAATATATAGAAAAAATTAGCCAAATATGGTGGCGCATGCCTGTAGTCCCAGCTACTCGGGAGGCTGAGGCAGGAGGATTGCTTGAGCCCAGGAGTTTGAGGTTGCTGTGAGCTAGGCTGATGCCATGGCACTCTATCCTAGGCAACAGAGTGAGACTCTGTCTCAAAAAAAAAAAAAGAAAGAAAAAGAAAAAGTTTATTAATCACATAATAAGGCTTTCTAGAAAGAGCTGAGCAAACTCCCAAGCAGGTTGAAAAATGTCTTGAGACAGAGCTGGGAGGGGAGAGTGGCTTGGATCTTACTGGAGTTAAGGGTAGTGCTGGGCTGAGGGTTTCCATTCATAGGTTGAGGCTTGTATTCCTACCAGCACCCAAGGAGGGAGCATGCAGGCTTCCTTACTGTCTTGCCCAGGTGTGAAGCAAGAGGGTAAGAGGGAGGGGTGAGGTTTGAGGCTATTGGCAGTTTAACATCAAAAATAGAGTCAGACTCTGTATTAAAACTTATCCTTGATGTTTAATTATTGAAATTTGCCATGTTTCATTTAATCAAATTTGAATTTAAATAAGCCATTATGATCCTCTGTGAGGCCTATACTCTGAGACCAGTAAAAGCGGTAAAGTTCTGACTACCTTGTTCAAGAGCCCAGCATTGTATATTTTGTGAAATAAAATGTGTTCTTTTTGGTCACTATCAAAAACTTATAGAAGCTCAAAAAAAATGTATTGATTAAGCTTTCTATTGTGTCTTTAATATGTGCAGAGACATGTGTGAGCTTGATTTACATTTTGGGTATCTGTACGATAAAAGATTCCCAGAGTTTTTGACCCCAAAGGAGGACATTTTGGATAAAGAATGATTGTTGCTGCCATTGGCCAGACCAGATGGCCTGACCACTGGCAATGGCCCAAGAATCTGTAAAATGTACAGATGGGGTTGATTGTTGGCCAGCACATCCAGTGCTAAGATGACAGCCTGAAGTTCAGCCAATTGCGCTGACCCTTGGGTCCTGTGCTTTATCCAAGATACCCCAGTGAATGGGTAAAAAGCAGCAGCTCTCCAGTGAGCTCCACTGCATGTGATGGTGACACTGCCACCTCCAATGTATATGAAGTCCCTTTGCTGTTCAGTTGATCCCAAGGCAACTCTCCAAGTAGCCAAGAGGTCAAGGAGAGGTGTGGCCTTCTCCAACATTGTGGTATCTGGCAAGGAACTGGGGACAGGAGAGGCCACCCCCTCTTGCAGTATGATGTGCCAGATGACACAGATTTGACTCTACCCTATGGATGCCATTTCCATGGCAGAAAGGAGTCCTCAGTGACCATGCAGAGCTTGTGGGTTGCTGCTTCCATGACCCAAAGCATAAGGGAAAGCTGAGTGCAGAGAGTCACAGGCTCAGGGCCTATGAAAGCCTCCATCTCCAGAAGAGGCCAGTATGTGATCAATAATTGCCACTTTAATGCTATATAGCATGGGAACAAGACAGTTTCTTATACCAGAAATCCATGGGCAACTTATGGCCTTCATAGATGGTCAAACTTCAGCAGGCATGAGGGGAGTGAGGGGACGTTGCTCATGCTCTATGGTGCAGGAGTCTCTTGGGAAGTGCCTGTTGCGTTGCAATTTGGACAGATTCCAGAACCATTTGTTATATAGGGTCCTACTCAAGGTGAGCCAATTTGTGAATTGCAGCATAGATGGACTTAAGTAAAATTTGTAAATGAGGAAGATGCTGCCTTCAGGACTCAAGGAACCCTACATGATGTTGAACTTATTTTAAAGTTGCAAGTGATGGGAGAGTCAATAGATGTTTCTTGGCAGTGTCAGGGATGTAGTGGTCTTCAGCTTAACAAATAATTGTCAGGAGTTTAGCTAAGGTGGTGGGACTTTGCACTATATGTGGGCCAATGGCCCATTCTCTTTCATGAGCTCCTTTGTATCTGTTATGTACTGAATGAGTATAGTAAATGAATCTCCTCAGATAGGGATGCCATCAGTGTGTTGTACAGAGTGTACCTATGCTCCTGGAAAAATGTTGGTTGTGATTATGATCTTGCCAGCAAAGACTGTGTGATGGCAGGGCTGTTGAAATACTCTATGGATAGAAAAGTGAAATTATAGTTTGTCCCCTCAAGGATAAAGGAAAACTGCCTCAGAAACTACTCTTACGGATACTATAATGGTAGATACATGTCATTAAACATTTTTCCAAATGCATAAAACATATAACATCAAGAGTTAACCCTAATGTAAACTATGGACTTTGGATAACAATGATGCATCAATGTAGGTTTATCAATTGCAACAAATTTACCACTGTTGTGGGGGATATTAATGATGGGGGGCAGTCTATGCATGTGGAAGGACAAGAGATGTGGTATATCTCTGTACCTACCTCTCAATTTTGCTATGAACCTAAAATTGCGCTAAAACAGTTTTTAGAAATATCAGTAGTCAAACGTCAAAAATGGAGTTAGACTGTATAATACAAGCAATCACTGACTATAATATCCTTTGCTGTTATACCTCAAACATTTCTAAAAACAAATATTATAACTTCTGTTACCAGTTTGGGTATTAACCTCTATAGCCAACTTTCTCTGGCCTCCAGCCAGGAGAAGCCAAGGGTCATGAAGTAGTATTGGTTATGTCGGATTCTAATTGGCTGCATATGTCCACATGTGTTCCCAAATACTTTGAATGACCTAAAAGTGGAATTTATAGTTGCCTCTCTCAATTCCACCTAGATCTACACTATTTTATAAAGCATCACTTCCTGTACTTGAGGTAACAGGAACCACCTTTCTCATATGGCTGATGTGGGCTACCAGCTAGGTGCTTCCCTCCCAGCCAACATTGCCATTTTACCCATATGGACTGAATGATCATCTTGGGAATCTTCTCTCATTTATTCATATCTATAATAATTCAATATAGCACCATGACAAAATCTAAATTATCAAATGAAAAATTCTATCTTCACAGTGACATTAACAATAACATTCATCATTTATGTTGAACTTTATCATAACAAACGGGCTAAGCTTCATCATCAGAGTTTCTATCTGGAATTTAAATAATGTAAGTACCACTAGTCAGTTTCATGCATACTCCATAACAATGTGGTATCCTAGTAAAGGATGATATTCATTAAGGAGTTCTTTTTTCCTTGATATTTCTGGTTGGGTGTTCCTTCTGAAAAACTGCATAAATTTTTATGAGTAAGCTCCAGTAGGGTAATCAATGCTTTCAGCAAGTGGATGGTATTAAATATATTTGAAATGCTGTCCCTTAGAAATGAATACATTCTCACCACTGAATCTATAAGCTTTCTTCTTGCAAAGTACCACATTTTTCATCAAACAAATTCACATATTTCCAAAGGTCTGTCCTCCTTGGGCCTTTGTTGATGCTCCTGTTGGATCCTGAGAAAGGAAGTCAACAAGCCACCCTGGAGGTTGGCAGTCGAAGTCTCAATGGGCATTAACGCCTTCCCCACATATTACATATTACCATCATATTGGCCTTACAGGATCCTGTGGCCACCTTAGAAACTTCTTTTATTAGATAACAGATAAAATATTGTTAACATTAAGAACAAAACCCAATATCCAGTCAGCAGTTACTCTTTCCTGAAGATGCTGGCCAGAACACTGTGACAGGCAGGATTCTGGGATAGCCCCCAAGATTCCCACCCCAGGTGTAAGTACCCTGTATAATCCCCACTCCTTGAGCAAGGGCAGAACTTGTGAATACAGTGGGTGATTTCACTCCCATAGGTTACATTATGTGGCACAGATGAAGAGATTTTAACAGATGTAGTTAAGGTTCCTAATAATTTGACTTTAATTTAAAGGAAGACTATCATAGGTATGCTTGTTCTAAGAATAAGAAGAATCAGAGAGCTTCAAAGTAGGAGAGATGCTCTCTTTTTAGCTATACAGAAGCAAACCGCCATGTTATGGAGAGGGCTGGATGACAGGGAAAAGCAAGCAGCTTCTAGAAACTGAAGGCCTGAATTCCACCATCAACCAGCGACCTGGAAGAGGATCCCATGCCTCAGATGAGATCATAGTCCTAGCCAATACCTTGAGCAGAAGACCCAGATAACCTATGCCTAGACCCCCTGACCCACAGAAACTATAAGATAATAAATTTGTGTTGCTTTAAGTTTCTAGGTTTAATTTGTTATGCAGCAATAGAGAACAAACACCACAATTCATGTGGTGTTAACCTGTAACTTCGGGGTCATGCTCACCTTCACTGCTTATATCTGATCTGTGGCAGAGGGAAAGTATGTCCATTTTTATAATGTCCCACATTCCACAGAGCTATCCAATCTACCAAAAAGCAGTAAGAAATATTAATAATCAATAATGATGACTGTACTGAAGTCATAATTCCTGCTATAAGCTTTTGTTCAGACTCTGGGAGAGAGGAGAATATAATGAATATCTGCCTTCATTTGATATCCATGGGCCACACACTCACGAATGGATTATAACTATTTGGCAGAAAGGAAAACTGCAAATGGATTTAACAGTTGTTTTTTCGATGGGGTTTGGAAGCCCCTCAGTCACTGAGAGAGAGTTTTTCTACAGCTGGTTTATTTATCTGGCATTCTTGGCACAGGAATGGCCAGCAGAACGGGTTTCAACAGGAAGGCCTTTGCAATGATGAACGCATAATTTAAAGCAAAATATAAAGGGAGAACAGAGCCATCTGCTTAATGGGTCAAGTAGTGTATTAATTATCTATTGCTGCATAACAAATTTATCTAAAACACAGCAGCTTAAAACAATAAAAATGGATTATCTCTGAGAGTCATAAATCCAGAAGTAGTTTAACTGGGTGGTCTTGCTCAAGATCTTCCATGAGTTTGCAGTCAAGCTGGACCACGGCTTCTGTGATCTGAAGCTTTGATTGAGACAGAAGGATTTGCATCCAAGCTCACTAACTTGGCTGTTAGCAAAAGACCTCACTTGTGAACATTTCCATCCTGCTGCTCACAAAATGGCAGCTGGCTTCCCCAGAGCAAGTGACCTAATAAAGGGGGACAGGGGAGGAAAGAGAGAGAAATCAAGATGAAGCCACAGCATATTTTGTAACCTAATCGTGGAAGAGATATATCATCATGTTTGCCATATCCATTTGTCACAAAGATCAACCCTGGTATGATATAAAAGGGGACTAACTACACAAAGGTCCAAACACCAGGAGGCAGGGATCATCGGGGCCACCCTGGAGGCTGGCTACTATAAGTGGCGAGTTGGGTCTGGGATTTTAGTGTGGTCCACATACCTCTTGTGACCTGGCATGCCACCAAAAATTAGAACACAATTCATGTATCTGAGGCTGAAAGTATTTTACAGGGTGGGTACTTTAAGGGTCCCACTGCCCTGGAGTAAAATGTCCAGGTTACCAGTAATGATGTGCTTCCAATGCTTACCTTCTCCTCCAGTTGATCACTGTTTTGTCCCTGTTTAACAATCCTCAAACTCTACGCTTATGTGGGCCTTCTCATCTGAGAGAGATGACTTAAGCCTTACAACTGATGACCTGAAATATTCTCATCAACTTCTCAGACATTTGTATTGTCCTGCTTCAACATTTGGCTGGCAAAATCTACCTTGGATCAATCTTCCTGGCTTAGCCTGAGTTCTCTAAAAAACAAAACCTGAGAATATATTTTGGATGCACAAGTCCAGGGCCTCAAGGGAAAGGAAAAAGGGAAATGAGGCCTGGAAGGAATCATTATCATGTCAGCTGCTACTTCAGGACAGGTCACAGAAGGTTGCTCATGAGGTGGAAACTGTCAGGAAAATATGCAGGGAGAAATCACACCCCAGATGGGTCAGGCTCAGAGAAACTGAGGTGGAGGAAAAGGCTCTGAGAAATGGGGGCACATGAGATCTGTGTTAATACACCCATGTTCTGTCTCATTTACTCCTATAATGAGACATGGAAGAATATTATCCAACCCAGCAAATCTGTGCCTCTCATACTCTAACCCCATCCCAAGATCTTCACAATGTATAATTAGATTCATTGAGGCTGCTCTACCATTGCTCCTTCCTGACTTGTACTGGCCTCTGCCCCCATCATTGGGATAGGAGTACCCTGATGGTGACCCCAAGAGGGCAAAATCCAACCTCAGAATGAGATAGGCATGTAGTATCTGAGAGATAAAAGGGGTTGGTGCATGGAAGTAATTCTACAATTGTTCTTCCATCTTAAACATTCCACAAGGTGGGTTCAATACAGAATGAGCATTTCCAATCTATACTGGTTAATTTAAGGTCCTTCCTAAAATGTAATGTGAATGTAAGGTCCTTGCCCTGTGGTTCTTCCTGAATCTTGTTGGTCTTAGACCCCTTCTCTTAAGCAACAGCTTAAATGAGAACATTCTTCTCTGCGAAAGATTTTACTGGTTCTCAAAAAGTGATATTCATTTTTATGGAGACAGGTAATAATTTTCTGAAGAATGGAGTATCAAGATGTATCTATGGCCTAAATCAAAGACAAGGTTTGGGGTTTGGTTTTGTTTTATTATAGTGCATAACAGTCCAAGTCTTTAGGAACAATATTTTCTCAAATATTTCCATTTTGGAAATGGATTTTGTAAAACAAAACGCCATATTTTGGTGGCATCCATAGTTCAATGGAAAAGTCTACCCTAAAAATTTGTTTGGGCAATAATCTCTTAAAATAGACACTGATCAGCTGCTTTTGGCTTTGAAACAAGTTCCTATAGTTCAGCCAATATTACATGTCTCCTGCCCAGAACAGGAGAAACAAAGTCCCCATTTATAGAGCTTGTCTACTTCTATAGACAGCACATGAGTCCAGGTGCAAAACAACCATTGTTTGCACCTTTCCCAATTTCAAGATTCAAGTCACATCATCACAATCAATCAGTTTCTAGAATTGGAAGTGGCGCACGGCATCCTCAATTGCCGTGGCAGGCATAGAGATGCATGACTCAGATCCTCCTTCAAGAAAGAATTTCTTACCCAGCTATGAGGAGTATAGTTAGCTGACAACGGCCAGCTGTTTACTCCTTCACATTTGCATTTTTGAGCTATCATATTTTTGTCAGGTGGACCCAGCCAATAACAAATTAAGACTGTGGTAAAATGGATTAGACCATTTTACATCTAATTAACAATCTTTTCTCTGAAACTCTGAAACTTCCTGCTAAGGTGGTACAGACCTTGTCTGAGATGCATCATGATCTGACCTCCCTCTGCCAATTCTGCTTCCTTTTTCCTTTCATAGGTGTTACTCCCTAATAAACCTTTTGCACTCCTTAAGACCATCCTAGTGTCTTGTACTTACAGAACTCAACTTACACAGTAGCATCAGACATGGTCTGAGAAAGCAGGCAGGCTATGAGATGGAATTTGGGGCCTAGGTTACCACTGATTGAGTGGTATTTGGGGACTGGGCCACCCACTGACTGGATGGCAATCAGGCTCTCAATCCAGGTGATATGTGGGGTACAGATAGTCCCTAGAACAAGATGGCAGCACACATGCTAAAATCTTCCCTGGTAGTAATTTGAGAAAATGTTCCAGTAGAGAGGAATTTCCTAGCATTTTTCAATAATTTAGGCATTTAAAAGTAGGGAGAAGGAGAGAAATTCACCCTAGGACAATAGAATTAGCTTATTATCATGTTGCATTGATGCCCTACAAAAAAATATTGAAAAATTAGCACATTGAAAAATAAGCATGAAGATCAGAAGGAGCTCTTTGTCAGATTTCAAAAAGGCCTTATCCCATACAATGGAATAGCAAAAGAAGCTGGAGATAAAAGTCAGGATTTAATAGTAAAAGTCAGAGAGCTTCAAGACTGAATGCTTAGCCAAGAAGCAGGTCTGTTGGGAAAGCCTGGGACACACGGGATGAGGATAGCAAGGTGATTGTACCTGAAGGTTCTGACTCACCAGACTTCTCTGAACTCTTAGAACTTGCAGAGGTGCCACTCTTCCCTGTTAAGAATTAGTAATCCCTTCATGTGGGAAAATACTTCAGAGACCTATTACTGAGAAGGCCCTCTCAGGATCTATTGTCACCTCCTTTCCTAGCTGCCAGATCAATAACTTGGGATAAGTCAGCACAGCTAGAGATGTGCAGAGCCTGATAAGGGAGAAAATGAATGACATTCCAAAAAAGCTGCAAAGACATACTGACAGGAGCCAAAGAGGTAAGAGTGGGCCTGGATTTTGAGAATGTTTGATCAGAAGGGCTATAACATAAGACTCGATAAGAACACTTTATTGACCCAGGGACATGAGATTTACACCTTGACAAGAACCTCAGGACATGGTGTAAATCACTGCTAGAGTGACCTCCTAGAAGTCTGTAGTAAATGGTGATGCTTGCTGAACAAAGTCGTGATGCCTGAGTTTCCATGCAGATTGTAGAGGAAAGAAATAGAAGGCTCAGATGTGGTATACGATATTGCGTTTATAGTTAAAAATACTGTAACGTGGACTTAAAATTTTGTTAAGAGGGTAAATCTCATGTTAAGTGTTTTTACCCCAATAAAAACAAATTTTTAAAAAATAGCACTCAAGAAAGTGGATATTGCTGGAATGAATTTATACAAGACCAAAAGACACACCAGAAAATTATATTGCATGAGAAGGCTGAACGGACCATAATATTCACAATGTCCATCAGAAATGTGCTAGTGAGGAGACACTAGCATCACTTAAAAGTTTAGCCAGGGTTGACAGAAGGAGAGGTTGTTGTAGAGCTTGGCTTATTGGCAGCAATATAGGGAAGGAGCCTCAAAGCAACACAGGCTAGTTGGCAGCACACTTATCTTCCAGGAGCCAGGACATTTTACTTATCACAACAATAAGCAACCTCATAGTGACAGCCAAGGGGGGTTGACCCATAGAGTTACAAAGATGGTTAATAGAACATGGTTCCCTAGGGGTAAAACGGATGAGAAGCCGTTAAGAATATTGAGTGAAAAATATATAATCAAAAGAAAGAAAGAATGGATGGCTAGGAGGCTAAGAATGATCACTCCAATAAAAATTTAAAATTGCCTGACCAGTTCCCAAACTTAAGCCAGTTTTCAAACCAAACCCATAACCTGATAACTAAAATATTGGCCAGGTGACCAGGACAAAAGACTCTGAAACACCACAGCAAATATATGCCGAAATGATTCCCCTGGTCTTTTCCAAAGGAGAACAATTCCATTTACTCAGATAATTGTACACTAGGGGAAAGAGAATATTCTGACAATTCAGACCTGTGTCCTATGGCCCTAAACAAGTTTTTGTTACTCAGAGACCTAAAGCATTGTCATGGTCCCCAGCTGGAATGAGGGAATAAAGAGTATAGGTAATAAGTGGAATCCTGGCAAAAGTTCAGCTTATGGTGAATCTACTAAATTTATGGACACATTTTGTGGTCATTTCCCCAGTTACTTGCTGTAAAACTGGAATTCACAGTTGAAGTAACTGTCACATTGGTCTTTGATCTTTCCCACTATGAAAGCTTCTGAAACTAGGCCATCCCAACTTCAAGCCACAATGGTAAATCAAGAACAGCATCACATTTCATGGGGGGGTGTGGTAAAGACTAATGTTAAAATTAAAGATGTAAAGGATGCAAGGTTGGTGGTCCCTATCATATCTCCCTTATATTCCCCAGTGTGCCCTCTGTAGACACCAGATGGAGTCTAGAAAATAACCATAGGCTACTGAAAGTTCAACCAGTTGGTAGCCCCAATCATAATTTCCATGCTAATCATGGTGTCATTGCTAGAGCAGTCATGTGATATTCAGCTAATGATTTGGAAATGGGTTATTTTCTATCTCTAACAAGAAAGAAGTTCAGACACAGTTTGTATTCACATGGAATATACAATCATATGCATTCACAACAGAGGATCTGGGGTTTCTAGAGCAAGGATAAGCCATCTGCAGCAGAGAATTACCTACTTTTTGACAAACAGCTGTTGGCATATTCCTGGGCTTCGGGATAAAAGGAGTGTTTGACCATGGGACACCAAATGTCCATGCATCCAAAAGTGCCCATAATGAGCTACATCCTATTGGGACCCTCCAAGTCATAAACACTGGTAAGCTCAGCAGTAATACATAGTAATGTAGAAATTATACATTCAGGACCAAGCATAAGCAAGACTAAGGGCACATGCAAACACCACGATCAGACACCCCCGATTCTCACGTTACCCCTTGCTATTGCACCAGCACCACTCCCACAGCTCACATTGGTGGTTTCCAAGGTATCCTGCATAGTAAAATAAAGGAGAGAAAATTCTGAACTTGATTTACGGATGTGTTAGCTCACTATATGGATGCAAGCCAAAAACAGACAGCTGTCTCACTTAAGGATGGCCTAGAAAGACAATAGAGAGAGAAAATATTCCCAATGGGCAATGCTTTGAAAAGTACACCTGGCATCTATTTAGGTGGAAGGTTAAAGTGTTCCAAGGTTAGAATATATGTAGGAAAATAGTGGAAGATTAAAGAAAAGGAAGTCTAGGATAGAGGCAGGTAGATGGATATATAGGAATGGGTATAAAGTGCACAAATTTTCATATAACATATTTATGCCCACCAGAAAGCATTTACCTTGGAAGAGATACTAAATGATCATATAGGCAAAATGACTCACCCAGTTGATATTCATTAGCTTTTGTCAGCAGCCACCTAAATGCTGGCATAATAGAACATGAATGAAATGACCACGGCAGCAGAGAAATAAGTTGTTTTGACCTGTTAGCACAGATGTCCCTTTACAAAGGCAGATCTAGCCTCTGCCAGCTCTGATGTCCAATCTGCCAGCAACAGAAAACAAAGCCGAATCCCCAGTATGGCACTATTCCTTGAGGAAAACAATAGATCACTGGGTAACAAGTTTACTAAAGTGGGCCACTACCATCCTAGAAAGGCTATAGATTTGCTCTCATAGGAGATAGATACTCATTCCAGGTGGATTTTCCCTTCTAGCCCACAGAGCCTCAGCCAGAACCAGTCTCCAGGGATTTACAGAGTGTCTAATCAATAGGCGCGGAATCCCACACAACACAGTATCTGGCCAGTGGACATGCTTCACAGCAGAAGTGTGGCGTGGGATCATGCCCACAGGATCCATTGATCATATCACTTCCTGCACCACTCCAATTCTGCTGGCCTAATAATATATTGGAAGGGTCTGCTGAAGGTGCAGCTGAATCACCAGCTCAGAGGAAATATCAGAGTACTGAATGCCTTTTTTGTTGTTGTTATTCTGTGTACCCAGTAGAAAGAATATATGGAGCCTGGAATCAAAAGGTAAAAGTAGGAATGGCCCAATTTAAAATGTTTCCAGTGACTCCAATAACTCACTGGAGAGCTTTGTGCTTTGTATTCCCATAATTCTCAGCTCTGCAGGGCTAGATTTTATGTTCACCGAAAATTGTACACTCTTTCTGAGGAGCAAAGAAAGATCCCATTGCACTACAAGATACAGCTGACACCTGAGCACTTTGGAGTTTTTATGCCCATGGATGAGTGTCCAAGAAGAGGAGTCATCATCTTGGTAGCAATTGATTCTGATCAGCAGAATGAGATATGGTTGCTTTTACTCAATAAAAGCAGCAAGAAAGAATAAAAAGCAGGGAGGAATAGGTATGGAACTCAAGTGATCCACTTGGGCACCTCTTAGTATTCCCCTGCTGACTTAGCTCGAGCTGCTATAACAAAATAGCATACACTGGGTGGCTTAAACAATAGCCATATTACTCATAGTTCTTGAGGCTAGGAAGTCCAAGAAGGAAGAGCCAGAAGATTAGATACCTGGTGAGGGCCCTCTTCCTGGCTTCCAAAGAACAACCTTCTGGCTTTGTCCTCAGGCAGCAGAAATAGAAAGGAAGTAAACATTCTGGTTTCTCTCCTTATAAATTCACTAATCCACTAATCCTATCATGAAGACCCCACCTCTGTGACCTCACCTAAACCTAATTACATCCCAAAGTCCTCACCTCCAAATACTATCACATTGGAGATTAGGGCTTCAACATATGAATTGGGGTGGGGGAATAAGGACACAAATATTTAGTCTGTGATTGCCTAATTGTGACAGTGAATAGATGAATGCAGCAACCCTGGCCTGAGAATAGTATGGTTACTAAGGGCTCAGGCCCCTCAGAATGAAAGTTTGGTCACACCAGCAGATAAACCACTGTCTTCTTCTATTTTGTGTTGCTATAAATACCTGAGGCTGGGTCATTTATTTTAAAAAAGGTTTATTTAACTCACAGTTCTGCAGACTATACAAGAAGCATGGTGCCAACATACACTTGGCCTCTCTTTGAGAAGATTGAGAATGGGGCCCCAATTCCTTCTGGCTTGTAAAGTCTCAGTTGAGAAGTCTGTAGTTGGTCTTACGGGTTTTCCTTTGTAAGTTACCTGATGCTTTTGCCTTATTGCTGGTAGGAGTGCCTCTTTCATGTTTACTTTGGCCAGGCTGATGACTAGGTGTCAGGGTGCTTGGCTCTTTACAATGAATCTCCCAGGAGTCCTTTGAGCATATTATACCAGGATATCTAGATTTCTAGCAAAGCCAGTGAAATTTTCCTCACTTATTCCCTCAAATAGGTTTTCCAACCCTTATGTATTTTCTTCTTTGCTCTCAGGGATGCCTATGATTTCTTATGTTAGGCCTCTTTACATAATTCCATATTTCTTGTAGGCTTTTTTGTTCCTCATATTTCTGTGTTCTTTCTCTTTGACTAACTTGTTTAACTCAAAGGTGTTGTCTTCAAGTCTGAGATTCTTTCTTTTTGCTGATTTTGCCAATTCTTAAAGATTTCTACTGTGGTTTGTATTTCCTTGAATGAATTTTTTATTTCCAGATGTTTAATTTTTCTTTGTAATTCAATGTCTTTAGTGAGTTTTTCATTCATTTCCTGCATTGTTTTTTGGTTTCCTTGTATTGGGTGTCTATTTCCTCTTATATTTCATTGAGCCTCTTTACAGTTCCTATTCAAAATTCTTCATCTGTCATTTCACTCTTTTTGTTTTCATTGTTGTCCATTGGTGAGGAGTTATTGTTTTCTTTGGGGGGTGTTCTTTTGCTCTGATTTTTCATGCTTCCTGAGTTCTTTTGCTGATTCCTTCTCCTTTCAAGAGCTAGGCCTTGCTTACAGGCTTATCTCCTGGTCCCCAAAGATTGATCCCTGACCGTGCCAGGGGCAGGAGTGCTGATCCTGAATTTCCTATGGGGTGTTCTGGCAGGTGTGATGAAACTCTCAGATTAACTCTTCCCAACAGTGGGTAGTGAGTTAGGTTCCCTAGATTAATTTATTAAATAGCAGGTGGTATTTGTGAATACGAATCAGCTGCTCTCTGTTTGTTGAGTTGGAAGGTGCTATGCTTAGCTATGGGGTTGTTCCCCCATCATTGATTGAAGATTGCACGGAAGACCCATCCTCCAAGATGTTCTTTTGTGCCCATGGCAAGCTCTGGGACACACGAATGCCCCAAGCTTTAGCAGGGACCCTGCATCTCCCATACAGTTGCTTGGTCTCTACTTCCCTTAGGGTGGGGGCAGGAGCAAGACAAATGGTGGCTGGATTGCAAGAGCCTGAGAGGTTTTGCAAAGCCTCAGTGGTACTCAGAGGCTGCTTATCTGACCACTAGGTGGAACCACTGGTATGAAGTTCAGGGCAATCTCTCCTAGCTGGGAAGGCTGCTCCCAAGGGAGGAAACTAATTGCTTGAATGCTAAGGACCTGGCCCAGGCTCTTTCTGTCCTTGTCCACTAGCGTAATTTCTCCACAGGGTGAGGTGAACGCCCTCCCTATTCACTCTCTGGAACTCCACAGCACTCTCTCATCAGATCAATCCATGTGAGTTCTCTCACTGCCCAAGACCACCTCTCAAACTACCCCTCAGTCCATGTGTCTGACCCATAAGCATGCATCTCCATGGGACGCTGGCAGGCAGGGGAATCCCCAGGTGTGCACCCCTATTTCACCACAAGACCCCAAGGGAAGAGACATAGGCCTCTCTATCTCCAGGGGCACACTCCCATCGAGGAGAATCATCCACTTGTGACCTTGGCTCAAGCTCCAGTCCCTATTGTAATGAGTGAGGGGCGGGGCCACTGCTCCTATTCAGCTGGTGCACCTGAGGCATTTGGTTGTCATGGGAACCAGGGGCGAAGCTAATTCACTCCAGTGCCACACCTCTATCCAATATAGTCATTCTCCAGTGGGGCTGGGGAATGAGTGCACTCACAGATCCCTGTTCCCCAGCACCCCTTCACTCTCTCCTATTGGATATGTCCATGAGGGCCTCCTTGCCACCCAAATCCAGGACTGAGACCTCTCCCATGCATCTCCCTGCACTACTCTTGTGTCCAGGGGTCACTGGGTCTGGCCCTCCCTATCGAAGCTGCCAGCATGCAATCCCATGAAACACTGGTGAGCAGGAAGCTCACAAATTCTGGTGGCCCCACTCTCAGTGGTGGGCTCTGGCAAGAATGCATACTTGCTATAGAGAAGCAGCTGTTTGTGTGTTTCTCAATTCAGAGTACTCTCACAGATGTCATGTGGGGGGAGAGGCCACAGCTACCAGCCACCCCAAGATAAAATTACTTTCTCTGATGCTGTAATTGGAAGAGGTGCAGAGGACAATGTATCTAGGTGTAAGAAAAGCTAGCACTTTGCTCTCTCATGACACTCCCCCGTGGGTTGTTCCCTTTTGAAAACCCAAACTCTTGGGGTTCACTGGTTCACCCTGCTATTCCTATTTAGCTGCCATGCCTGGGCTCATGTAGGATGAAAGCAAATCCAATATGTTTTGTGTCCCACTGTTCACCAGAGGTACCTAGGTGGAGAGGTGAAACCCCTTTACACTTTCACTGTGCTCCCAGCCTCCCTGGGTTTGTTCCATGTCTCTGTCATCTCCTCTCTATCTTCTTCTTTCTCAGCTTCACAGTTTTGCTTGGTGGGGTGCCCAGACCTCTCTGTTGTCTCTCCCTGTGGTCCACACCTGAGCTACAACTGCTCTCCGCTCTCCTCAGTCCAGTATTCTACTTTCCAGCCATTCAGCCACCTTGGCTAACCAAAAAAAAAAAAAGAAGAAAGAAAAAAAAAACTCAATGGACAAGAATTTATAAGGTAGAGAAAGTAGAAGGTATTCTAGATGGATCAGATGTACTGTAAAAACACCTAACATTTTCAAGTGAGTTGTAGACAAACTGGACCAGAAGTTCCAATATAAAAGTACTATGAAAAGATTCTGTTAGCTTACCCTTCCACTGTTACACAAGACATTGAATACAAAAATAAGAAGTTTACACAGTGCCTATCAGTGGAGGCTTATGAAAAAGAGAAGTGATCAGATGCATTTTAGAGAGATTAATTGGAGCAATGATGGAAAAGTTTTACAGGAGTGAGAATAATAAAGAACAAGCAGTTTTTTTTAGCAGTTGTAAGGAAATTATGAGAATTTCTGGCAGACCCTGAGGTAGTTCTTCTCAATTTCCCAATAAAAAATCTGTAAAAGCACAAAGTCTACACAGAGACAAAATCCACCAGCATGGAAGTAGATATATGCTTTAAACCTCCCCCACACTTTACCCCTAGGGGACAGGTAAAAGTTTTGTATAAGAAGATTATTAAACAGCCAGCTCTTTGCTTCATAAAGCATTACCTACAAGTGAAGTACTTTGTCCTTCTGGGCCTACATCAATATATCTTTCTATAAATATTCAAAAACTAACTCCAAAAAAATAATTGGACAGAAAACAGAAGTGTTGGAACTATAATCCCAGCATTTTCCACCAGCTGGGTTTTTCACCTCTCTTGTCCATCGTTTTCTTAAAGAAGTGATATTTCCCTGAATATAAAAGACCCCAGAACCATGCAGTGAAGGTAGAATAAGACATTTCTATCACTACTGAACTGAGATAAAGACAAAATCTTGAAACACTGATAATTGGGTAGGGAGCTATGCAAGACTATTTCCCTTCCAGCTGTAGCTCTCACATGGGCATTTGAGTGGGGCTGAGTATGATCCACACAACACATTTTAATGCATCTTTAGTCAAGAAAGGTTTTATATTGGTTTTCTGCTAACCATTGAAAATCATATTGTGAAAAAGACATATTATGAATTTGAGAGGATTAAACTTCCTAAAAATTACTTTCTACAAAACTTAGAAAATTATTTTAGGAAAAAATGCTTGTCATCCTCACAAAAGTGCATGAAAATGTGGTCCCTAAGGAATAGGAACAAGAAGTTATAAGAAATGCACTAGGTGAAATGAGAAAAAAGAATTGAGAAAAAGACTTAAAATGTAGTAGAATAATTTGAACTGCATTAGAAGGAGAAAAGAATAGCATTCATACTGCAGATAATAGAATCTGTGATATAGAAGACACACTTGATAAGTTCTCCCTGAATGCAGAGGAAATGAGTCAAAATAAATGTCACGGTGAAGTGAAAAATTAGATATCCATCTTTTGTTCCCCATTTCTATAATTATAGATCTTCAGAAATAATAAAACAATATGAGCAATAGAAAAATAAATGAATAAAACTTTCCTGGTATGAAAAACTTCAAATGGCATTAAAATTGTTCTCTAAATTCTAAGTAAAATTAAAACACTAATGGTTAGATGTGCGGGCTGGACCTAGAAGAAAGGATGGATGAATGGAAAGAATGTGAGCAGGGTGAATGAAGGGACAGGCAAAAACGCCTGCCCGAAGTTGAAGTTACTTGTTTGCTATATGTAAAGGTCAGCTGAAAACAGCTGACCTGTAAGGATGTTGTTAAAGTTAGCAAACGCCCCTGACCTTTTTCATGTGTCCTTGGAAATAAACACGGGAAGGAACTTAGCTGGGGAGGCCATTTTCTCCTTCAGACTTCGGTCTCTCCCCTTATCTCTAAACACTATGTGATGTGTTTCAAGTAATTATTCCTTCACTACCAAGCACTGGAGCGAAGAGCTACCACTACAAGTGTTAGATATATTATGGCAAGGTTTTAAACTATAAAACCCTGGACAACTATAAAACAAAAGAAAATATTATTTAAAATAAATACTGGTGGCATCTTATTCTGGCATAACTCAAGTCTGAGGATTTATTTTGTGATGGGTAGTGAGTTTTTGTAATTAATTTTTTGTTTTGTCTGGGAAATAAATTGATAGATTTCTCTGTGTCTATTTCAAAATCATAGTTTAACAGATAATTAATATTGATAAATTCACCCAAAGAACAGTCCAGAGATAATGTAGAAAATATGTGAAAGAAAAGTAGGAACATTTAAGAAGCCCCAACATATGTCTAACAGAAGTACCAGGATATGAGAATAAAAAACAATATTCAAAAATAAGGCCATGAGGAGAACAATGTTGAAAGGAAGACACCACTCAACTTCAAGATTTACTATAAAAGCAACACTAATCAAGATAGTGTGATATTGATAAAAGCATAGACAACTCTATCAATGGAACAAAATAGCACAGAAGTAGACCCACATAAACATAGCTGGTTGATCACTGACAGAAGAACAAAGGCAATACAAAGGAAAAAATGGTGCTGGAGCAAATAAACATCCACATGCAATAAAAAATGAATTTAGACACAGATCTTACACTCTTCACCAAAAATTAACTCAAAACGGATCACACATCTAAATGTAAAATGCAAAACTATAAAATTTTTAGAAGATAAAAAAGAGAAAATCTAGATGACCCTAGGTTGGTTATGGCTTTTAAGATACAACACTAAAGGTTTCGTGGTTCATGAAAGAAAGAATTAATAAGCTGGATTTCATTAAATTTTAAAATTTCTGTTCTTTAAAAGACACTGTCAAGAGAATAAAAAGAAAAGCCATAGACTGGGATAAAATATTTGAAAAAGATGAATCTGATAAAGGACTAATATCCAAAATGCACAAATAACTCATAAAACTCAACAAAAAAAAATTGAAAAATGGGCCAAAGACCTTAATAGACACTTCACCACAGAAGATAGAAAGATAGCAAAGAAGCATATGAAAAGATGCTCCAAATCATGTTATCAGGGAAATGCAAATTTTTAAAAAATGAGATATGAGTACACACCTTTTAGAATGGCTAAAATCCAGAACACTGACACCACCAAATGTTCATTCATTACTGGTAGGAATGCAAAATGCTACAGCCAAACTGGGTACTGTTGTTTTTTTTTTTTTTAATTTTTGTGAGTACATAATGGTTGTACATATTCATGGGATACATGTGACATTTTGATATAAGCATACAATACATAATGACGAAATCAGGGTAATTGGGATATCCATCACCTCAAACATCTATCACTTCTTTGTGTTGGGAACATTTCAAATCCACTCCTCTAGTTATTTTGAAATATAGAATAAGTTATTAACTATAGCAGCCCTATTGTGCTACGAAATGCTAGATCTTATTCCTACTATCTAACTGTATTTTTTGTACCCCTTAACCAACCCCTTTACATACCCATATCCCTACCTTTCTGAGCCTCTGGTAACCATCATTCTATTCTCTACCTCCATGAGATCAAATTTTTTAGCACCCACATGAGTGAGAACGTGCAATTATTGTTTTATTGTTTTTCTGTGCCTAGTTTATTTCATTCAACATAATTCAACATTCTAGTTCCATCCATAGTGTCATAAATAACAAGATTTTATTCTTATTTTATTGCTGACTAATATGCCATTGTGTATATGGATTACATTTTCTTTATCCATTCATCCATTGATGGACACTCAGGTTAATTCCATGTCTTGGCTATTGTGAATAGTGCTGCAATAAACATGGGAGTACAGATATCCCTTCTTATACTGATTTTTTTTGCACATATAGCTAGTAGTGAAATTGCTGGATTATATGGTAGTTCTCTTTTTAATTTTTGGGGTGAGGAAACTTAGTACTATTTTCTCATTTGTTACTTGGTTTTTTTGATGAAAGCTGTTTTAACTGTGGTGAGGTTATAGATACAATCATTGTGGTTTAGATTTGCATTTTTCTGATGATCACTGACGTTGAGCATTTTTTATATACCTGTAGGCTTGTCTTTTTTTGAGAAATGTCTATTCAAATATTTTTCCCATTTTATTTATTTATTACAATAAATCTAGGGGGTTCAATTATTTTATTACATGGATGAATTGTATAATGGTGAAGTCAAGATTTTACTGTACCCATCACCTAAATAGTGAACATTATGCCTGATCGGTAATTTTTCATCCCTAACCCTCTCCTACTCTCCCCCCTTCTGAGTCTCCAATGTCCATTATACAACTCTGTATGACAATGCATATTCCCACTTATAAGTGAAAACACAAGGTATTTGTTTTTCCATTCCTGAGAAACTTCACATGGGATAATGGCCTCCAGTTCCATACAAGCTGCTGCAAAAGACATTATTTCATTCTTTTGTTGGCTGAGTAGTGTTCCATGATGGTAGATATTATCTATAATAGATGGATAGATACCATGTTTCCTTTATCCACTCACCAGCTGATAGGCACTAAGGTTGATTCCATATCTTTGCAATTGTGGATTGTGCTGCAATAAACATAGGGGTGCAGTTGTCTTTTTGATTTAATGACTTCTTTTCCTTTGGGTAGGTACTCAGTAGTGGGATTAATGGATCAAATAGTAGGTCTACTTTTAGGTCTTTGAGGAATCTCTATACTGTTTTCCATAAAGGTTTATTTTGAATTCTCTAAGAGGTCACATATCTCCATCACTGCAGGATTGGTCACTAGTGACTTATTTAGGCCATTTGGTGAGGTCATTTTTTCCTGGATGTTCTTAGTGCTTGTGGACATCTGTCAATGTCTGGGCATTAAAGAGTTATGTATTTGTTCTAGTCTTTGCAGGCTGGCCCATCCTTCTTGAGAGGGCTGACTTATTGGTTCTTATGAAATGGTTTCTTGCATGGATCCTTATTCAATTTGGTGTTTCTGTGGGACGGATGATTTCTGGAGCATTCTATTTGGCCATCTTGCTCCACCCCCCTCCTCTGTTACAGCCACTTTGGAAGACAATTTGGGCATTTCTTACAAAACTAAACATACTACATACTCTTACCATACAATCCAGCTATTGCACTCCTTAGTACTTACATAAAGGAGTTAAAAACTTAGGCTACATAAAAATCTGTACTTGGATGTTTGCAGAAGCTTTATTTATAATTGCCAAAATTTGGAAGCCACCAAAATGTCCTTCAGTATGTGAATGGAAAAATAAACTATGGTACATCTAGACAATGAAATATCATTTAGTGCTAAAAAAGGAGCTATCAAAGCCATGAAAAAAACATGGAGGAAACTCAAATGCATATTACTAAGTGAAAGAAGCCCATCTAAAAAGGCTGAATGTTATATGATTCCAACTATGTGACAGTCTAGAAAAGGCAAAATTATGGAGACAATAAAAAGATCAGTGGTTGTCAAGTATAAGGGGAAATGGTGGGATGAATAGTCAAAGCACACAGGATGTTTAGGGAAATGAAATTTATACTATAATGATGGATGCATGTCATTATAAATTTCTCTAAGCCCATAGAATGTACAATTCCAAGAGTGAAACCTAAGGGAAACTATGGACTCTGCATGATAATGATGTGTCAATGTAGGTTAAGGAGTGGTAACAAATATACCGGTCTGTTGGGAGATGTTAATAATGAAAGAAGTTATTCATACATGAGGGCAGGGAGTATATGGGAAATCTCCGTACCCTCCACTCCATTTGGATGTGAACCTAAAACCACTCTAAAAAAACAAAGTCTATTTTAAAAATAAGGCTATGCATTTTTAATCACAAGCCATGTGTTCTTCTTCATCTCTAGAAATTTTTCATTCAAGCTCTAGTAGAAGTATTAAAAATAAATCCATATCTAAAATATAGACTTCACTTTATCTATGAATTGTCTTTAGATTGTCTTAGTCTAATTGTCATCTCCTTATACATATTCTGTCTTATCTCATAGATTGAGAAAAGACAGCTTACCAACATAAATAAATTCCTGATGAGAATAAACTAAAGTTTTCAAAATTCTGAGGGAAACATAAAACACATAAAATTTTTAATCCAACTAGATTGCTACTCAAGAGCAAGGACATGATAGACATTCTCAGACATAGAAGGACCAAACTCTTTCCTTTCAGCAAGAATCTATGGAAGATAAAGTTAATGAAATGATTGCCACAGCAAGACAATAGGAAGGAATTGAATGTAGAACAAATGGTGAGCAAAACACTAACTGAAACATTGGTAAATGTAACTAATGACTAAAATCTTATTATTTGAAAAGTAGAATTAAATTTATAGGCATTAATAGCAAAAAAAACAGAAGGAGTGACTTCAATATCTTGGTCTCCTCCCAGGGAGAAAATACCAGCACACCAATTATACACAGTATAAATATAGACTTTATTATAAAATATAATTTTTAAATGTCTGTTTAAAATTTTAAATCAGTGAGGGGGAAGGAATAGAATTTTATCAAGCAAAGAGAAGCCGAGGAGGAAAAAAAGAGAAAAGAAAAGATAAAGACAAAAACAAAATAAGCTGTTAGAAATTTCTCATATACCAGTAATCATAACCCAAATAAATGGATCATACTCACCTATTATTACTGAGATGAAAAGCAAATAAAAAACTCAGTATGCTTCAAATTAGATATGCCTCAAATGAACCAAATAAAATGTCTGCTCTTTAAAAGTCCTTTTATTTTCCACCTAAAATATTCTCTCCAAAGGAAGCTAGTTTAAAGATATTATCTTATAAAATTGCATTTTTAAAAGTCTTCCAGGATACATATCTAAGACATAAGATAAGATGAGACATGAGTGTTCAGTCTGCAGGATTATCCCTCTAAATAACAAGAGTTTCAGAAAAATATAAGCAAAGGAAGAGAGAGTTATCAAAAATACTAGAAAATTTTTTTTGCAATTGAAGGCTTTTATAGGAAAGTTATCCACATGGAAACATCACCATGCAAAGATAAACACAAGATCCTAAAAGCTGTTAGAGAAGAAGAAAAACAGGACATCTGCTGCAAGATGAACTTTAGAAGTGGTTTAAAAGAGCTTGTTAGGACAACTCCAAAAAATGTTAGGACACTAGCCTTTCTTTTGAATCTGGATCACTAAGTTTAGGCGTATTTTTGAATTAGGTGCTACTGTCCTGGAAAATTTAAGGATAAGTGAGGATTTTGTGGACTGTGGAAGGAAAATGGGCCTTAAGTGGTCTATTGTATACCGTATACGTTAAATTACTCAGCCTAACCTAGATATATGCTGAGATTATTTCACCTGGACTTGGAGCTCCTCACTTTAAATGCAGGATCACCCCAACTTTGTGTGTGGAAATCTGGGTCTAGAGTAGAACATCGGTGGCTCTAAAAGTTTGCTATGTCCTTCCCTGGCACAGCAGATACCACTGCCTGAAATTAGGCCTCTAATGGCACAGGAGTCAGGAAGTGTGCTCCTTTCTTGGAGAAAGTTGCTGATCTCCCTTCTGGCTATTCTGTCTACACTAAAACAGGGAATGTAGAAAGTCAATCCAAGAATCCATTAGCATGGACTTGCTGCTACAGGTGGCTGATGTTAAATATTTTGGGAACCTTCTGCAGAGGAGTTCTGCATCTCAGAACTGCTTCCCTAAACTACAAAAGTGCATTTATCCATTGACTTCCATCCCCTATTTTGTTGGGGATTATTCCTTAAGGCATTAACTCCTCCACAGTTTTGAGTTGAGTGTGTGAATATCCAGTGGGTTCTCACAGGATTCCATACTACTGATATCAGAAGACCCAAGCAGGAAGCTGGAGATTCACAGTGTGGAGCTAGGGGGAGATGACAGTGGCAAAGCAGATCAGAGTCAGTATGAAACTGCCAGCCACAGACATGGCTGGAATCAGAGGTGAGGCAAAAATGACATGAGACTTCACATGAGAGCGGTCTGATACAGGAATCTTGCACATTCCTTATCTATGTGTGAGCAATATTTATGCAGTCATTATATAAAGTCTGTGGGATCTATACAAAGAAGTAAAGACATTGTAATGAGTTGGCTTCTACTAAGTCTGGAGCTGATGCAGTATCCTTGGTGGGTCCCTACCACATATTTTTTATTTCAGCTCATTATGGGGGTACATAAGTTCAGGTCATATACATTGACCATGTTCCGCCCATCCTCCTGAGTCAGAGCCTCAAGCGTGTCCATTCTCCAGACAGTGCACCTGGCACTCACCATGTAGTCATACCTCCATCCCATCCCTTCACCTCCCCATATTTTTAAACAATTTGTAGATAAACCCTCCTTGAATTATCTTATTTTGAGTGTGCCATCTGATTCTTGTTGGGACCCTGACTTTAAAAGATATAGCACTGTTCTTATAAAGCAAATGGAGAATATCTTTCACATGTCATATCTATCCACAACTGTTCCTATGAATAAAATACTGTGTGCATCTGATTCAAGCGCAATTTCATTTGTATAGCTATGCTCTTCCTTGTCATACTCATAACTGGTGTTCTGACAATACCGATCCCAATGTACCTTTTTTTCCTCTTAGTTATTATTGAAAAGATTTCTCCTTCATACCACAATTCACAAAATGAAATTTTAGTGATAAACAAGAGAAAAAGCAGCACTTGGCGTTTTGTCCTCATGTGCTACACATATGCTGAATTAGTTTTGTCCAACTATAAAAGCAAATTATCTACCAGCACACAAGTGACAGTAATTGCTTTTCCACATTGCATGCCATTGATGTAAGGCAATGCCCAAAATGTCTTTTTAATAAAGAAATTGTGCCTATAGCTTTCCTTTCTCTATGAGTTTTATTTGTCAACTTTATGAGTGGTTTTATAAGTTTCTTAGCTCAACTGGGTTTTATATTTGTATTTTCTATAACTACTATAACTTTGAATGATGCTTCTGATGTTTTGGTCTCTTTTATGTCTTAGTGACAATTAATCAATTTTGTACTAAAAAGCATTATTTTAAGCTTTTCCCAAAAAAAAAAAAAAGATTTGTTTTGCTAAATTGGTCATTGTGCTTCACTTCAAAAACAATGTAAAAGTTTTAAGAGTTTCACGACAATTTCATATGGCTGCACTATGGTTTCATCCAACAAAATCAATATTTAGATTTTTCCTCATCTTTCTTTGGTTGCTTATGGAAAATCATCACATTAGCCAAATCACTTTTTTGAGTAAATATTCATATTTTAGGATTCACTGTAGTATTAGTATGTGTAAACATTAGGCATTATTTTAAGTCATAGTATTTGTTCGTATTTTATCACTATTTTATTTGCTTCTATTTCTTTGTGAACTACTTTTACATTATTGTGAAATTACCAACTTTATTGAATTATAAACATAACAGTAAATAGAAACAACCATGTATTTTCAATGTTCTTCATACTTGTGTTCTTATTTGCAATTCACCTTAGCACATGTGCAATTAATTAATCACTGTTACCTAAGTCTGTTAATAGGATGCATTTTATATCCTTTATGTAATTTTTATAATTAATAATCTTATATGTAAAATTTGTGAGATAAACAAGATAAGTAATTAAAAATACAAAACTCTCACATGGGCTACTTTATAGGACACCAGGGATCGCCAATATTCTACAACCACACTAAAACACTGCTCTAGGGTTTAGAAATTGAGGTCTGAAGTTTAAATCCTGTCTTTTCTACTTACTAGTTGGATTATCTTGGATAATCTAAACCTTAGATACTAAACCTTAGATACTCTTATGATCCCTATTTTACACTTAAGAAGCTCACCTCATTGAATGCTACATGATTGTTGTTTTATTATTTTGTTTGTTTTTACCCTTGGAGTAATGGTATATTGTACATGTGTGTTTATGTGCACATATGTGTATAGTGACATGACATAATAACCTAGTCCACCCTGACATGTAAATCTCAGCAAACAACTGAAAAAGTTCAATATGGCAAAGTTTATTTCTTACTAATACCCAACATGTCCAATGCAGATCAACAGGTACAATATGCTCATCATTGTCACTCTGGAATCCAGATTGATGAAAACATTTTCTCAATACTTCATCATCACCATGTCAAGGGGGCAGAAATATAGAAAATCATGACTTGGCTCATAAAACTTATACCTGGATCCTTCTCCACTTCCACACACATTTCACTAGCTAAAACAAATATCAAGGCTATGCCTAATTTCAAAGATCACAGAGAAGTTCAATACTACCAAGTCCCAGAAAAAATGTTATGAACCTTACAGTAAATCACCCAAATGACAACTGTGTGTGGATACATAAAGAAAAATGGTAGCCAATGATGGAGAAATATTTACACAAGGGGATTCATCCCAATATATTTGGATACTTTTTCATTTTTCTAAACATTCAACATTTTCCATAAAGATTACACCAATAGCACAGTTGTAGTCATATAAATTAAAGGTACATCACCATCAAATTAGGCTGTTTTTACTTCTCGATTTGGCCTGGGTTTCTCTGAAAGCAGGGCCTGAGTGGAGGACATGAATTGGGGAGTATAATCTCAAGGAGAAGCATTTTACAGCAAAAGAATAAAATAAGAAAGTGGTGAAAGACAATACAAGAATATGTTATCTAGCACTACAGACAACTGGTGCTTGAACCCATCCCACTACCCACCCAGTGAACAAAAGAGGTGTCACTTATCAATCAACTCCCTTTCTCCATTGCTCGCAGTAGCAACACAGATAGTAACTCTCCTATACGTCTGGGTTGTTCTTGTAGGTATGCACTTATGGGTGTGCCATGCGCATCCCATATAGTGACATCAGGAATCTCAGGGTAGTAAACAAGAAACAAGATTCAGTGAAGTTAGATCTGCACAAATCTGGCCTATATGGGAACTAGTCATTTCATCAGTGGCCAGAATAAAAGGGGAAGCCAAGTAGTCATTAAATTATGCTCAAGAGGTACCCAGTAGAAACACACATACACACACACACAGGCATGAGAATAAGTTTACCTATATGCTTATATTTTTACTTTTGTCTGGTTCACATATTGAATGATCCCATTATTTTATTGCTATTGTTAAACATATATGATGTACGAAATACTTAAAATTTTATAAAATACAGTCAAAAACTATTTATCCAGAACATTTGAAACTGAGCCTTTCCAGATTAGTGATATTTCTAAATTTCATCTATTTTAACACAAAGAGCTTATAGTACATCTTAGGATCTGCTGCAGCCTAGCCAAGGATTTCTCAGATCTGCACTTTTTGTCTGAGGCTCTTCTTCCCCAAGCTGCTTTCCTTCCCCCTCTCCTTTCATGAGTGTCAGACCTGCAATGTAGTCTGAAGTCTTTCCTCTACTACTACTTTTCCCTCTCCTCTTTATTCTTCATAGGTGTTTTTTTCCCTATAAATCTCTTGTACATATGAGGAACCAAAATGACACAAGCCCCAACATCTAGATGCATTCTCTTGGTTTGTTTTTTATTCCTTCTAATATATGAATTAAATGATGTAGTATATACTTTACTCAGCTGTAATTCAATGCATTGAAATAATGGTTTTTATTTTAACATTTTATATTTAACAATCAGCTTTGAAAATCCTGAAGACATCACAGTGATCTCACTAGTAATACATATTATGACATAAGCCATTTTTGGTGTTAAAAATTGGCCTTCTGCACCCCACTGACTTGTCATTTGCCACAAAGAATGCACACTCCGCATATTTAATAATCCATTTCAAGAAACACTATTGAAAAAATTGAATCATTTGATCTGACAGTTCTAAATATTTTAAAGGTGACCATCTGCATATCAAGTTAATAGTGTTTATATCTAAATATTCAGAAGGTGAAATATTTCATGATTGAAAAGTTGGTAAAAAAGGAAAACTATAATAATTTTGCATTGTCATGCAAAACATAAAAATATACAAATTCAAAAGAATGTGCTTATATTTATAAAGAAAATGGAACTTTCTGGAGTATAATGGATGTTTTCATCAGGGACAATCCTTTCAAACCCATCATAACTACACCCAGATGGACCCTGGTAAATAATCTCATGCTCTTTAGCACTGATAGTTTGTCTATGAATAAGTGTGAGTTAATCTAATAATCAATAGAATTCCATTGTACACTATAACTTTGTCTCCAGCAATCCCCAGGTTTCATATTTGTGAACATGTGGGCCCTCTCCTTGCTTTCTTTTACAAAAATAGAAATGCTAATCCTCCTATCATTCAGCAATGCCTATAATAACTTTTTATCAATCTGAAATATCATCAGAGATGAGCAAGCATGTTTGAGTAATGCAAGTTTGGTTATATTTTACTACCCATTATCCAGTTTTTAGAATGAAATATGAGAACATTGATTTCAACTTCAAGTAATTCGTAAGTTAACAACTATCCCTTATTGAATACAAAAGATTACATTCCTTTTGATAAGATTAAATGCCATTAACATTTTCTACAGTACACACATACTCTGAAAAAAAAATATGTATATATATATAATCTCCCCACATGTGTCCAAAGTACCATATCTGATTGCCTGTTCTCACCAATGGAACAAGAACAGCCTCTTGAGGCTGGAGGACTCTATAGCTGCTACTGAATGCTTATTTCTCAAAAATGTTTTGGAAAGCTACTAGTGGTTCTCCAGCAGGTGAAGCCTAAAGTCTTTGCTCCTGGCTAGTCTGAAATGTTGTCACACTTGTCCACTGCCCTCACATTACTGGGATGTCATTCATGTCCAGGAATCCAGTTCTGGTTACTGTCACATGACAGTTGGAACAGGAACTCAGACACCCAGCAAGGGAATAAAAAGTAAAGAGGCAATGAAGCAGTTCATTTTCCTTTGTCTTCATGAAATCTTGTCAATTCACCACCACCTCCAGAAGTGTACAGTGTAAACATCACACATTCCCACCAGTCCACCAGAGTTTTTCTGGAGATTGATTACTTCTAGCTTTCCTCAAACCCATCTGTCTTTTTTCCTAGTATGATTGGCAACTGGAACACCTAATGCTTTATTCCTAAGTGCCCCAACATAAGGACCACCTTGGTAAGCACATTGGGATTCATTGGAGGATACAGATTGATATATAATACTGATATTTGGGTGTTGACCTATGGAAGCTGAAACTCAAATGGAGATAAGTAACATTGTCCAAGACCATGAAGTTTGTTAGTCTTAGAATTTGATTCCAAGACAATAACAACTCTGCACATTCTACAAAACCATGTTGTCTCCCATGTTTCAAACTACCATCCTACCAGTCCTGAAATGTCAGAGCAGGAAAGCTCTGATGTCACTTCGTTACCTTGCTCTTCCTTCTAAACATCCAATATCAGCGTTCCTGACTTTCCTTCCTCACCTTTCCCCCCTTGTATGTGTACAGCAGACTTCTCTTGGGGAAAACCTACCTTCAAATAGAATTGGTCTTTTAGAAGTGTGTGTTCCTATGTGATTGTCTGCTCCAATGTCTGTATCCCATTCCTAAACACCTATTCAAATACCAATTAGACCTCTTCCCCAGTGTTAGGAGAGCCTTATAGGGAATAGTATAGGTAATCACAGACATAAAAATGAGATAAGGAAAGTCTAACTTTCCTGAATAAGAGTAATGACCTATAAACTAATGGCAAGCTTATGTGCCTTCTTTGAATGAACATAAATTGTACCTAAAAACATCTTAATTACAAACCTGTGAGTGATGCACTAGAATTTTGACAGCTACCTGGCTGAGCATATCCTATAATCAAGAATCTGGGGTCTTCACAAGTTTGTTGGAGAAAGAGGTATGACAAGCTATGGCAGACTTACAGCACAGTGGGTAGGAGGGGAGCCTCAAAGACATAAAACAGCTTGCAGAGCTTCTTATGAACTGGAGGAATGCCCAGCATTAAACAGTGTTTTTTTCCTCTATCCTCTAAACCAGATTTTTTTTCCCGAAAAGTATAGTAGATACTCAAAAAGACCAATAAACTGAAAACTACAAAACATTGTTGAAAGAAATTAAGGCAGATTTAAATGAGTGAGAAGACATCCCATGTTCAGGGATTGGAAATATAGTGTTGCTAAAATGGTAATACTCCTCAAATTGGTCTACAGTTCAATACAACCCTTATGAAAATTTAACTTGAATTTTTTTCTTTGCAGAAATTGGCAAGGGATCTGAAAATTCATATGCAAATACAAAGGACCCATAGTAGCCAAACAATACTGAAAAAAGAACAAAGGTGGAAGGCTCACACTTCCCAATTTCAAAACTATAAAATTAAACATATACAAAAATTTAACTGAATTGAGAGGCCACAAATAAACCCTTATATTTATAGTCAATTGATTTTCTACAAAGTGACAAGACAACTCAATGGGGGAAAGTACAGTCTTATCAACAAATGGTGCTAGAACAAATAGATATCCACATGCAAAAGAATGAATTTGAACCCCTATCTCACATCAGATAAAAATTAACTCAAAATAGGAGAGCAATTTATGATGGCTGAATAGAGGCATCCAGCACTTGCCTCTTCCACAAAGAACCAAAAGACTGAGTATATAATCACACTTCCAGTGGAACATATGAGAGAAAATACTGCAATTGAGCAGAGAAGCGATAGGAAAAACCTGAGGTATGAAAGCAGAGGGAAGCAAGGCAGATGGCCCAGCTGAGATTGGCCGGAAGCCTAGAAAGGATCTCCAGTGTGGAAAAAGTATAAGTGAGAGATTGCCACTGGTCCACATTTCCACTGCAGACTCCTGCAATCCTAGCCACAGTAGAACCCCTTAACCCTCACAGGACATAAGACCAGTATAGAAAGCTGCCTGGAGTCCACACAATGGCATTGCTCCAGAGAGGGAGCTCATGCTGGGTCCCACACACCCTCCTGAGACCCAAGCAGCTACAGCAGCACAGCATCATTTTGAGAGCCCAACCCCAAACAGATTGTATTCTTCCCTGGGGCCCAACAGCCCCAGTGAATCTCCACATTGCTGGGGCCCCACTGACATCTCCCCATGTTCACTCAGAGGACTTCAGTGGCACAACACAAATTGAATCCAGCAGTGTGGCAGGGTCCCTAACATTCTACTTCACACAGTTCTCTACATGCTGGGAATAGGTCCTCCAGGGAATTAGGAAGGCTTCTCCCAGGACAAAGGGAGCTGAAGTGTATACTCACCATAGCCTGAGAGCTGCCTTCCTGGGGGCGCTACAACTGACAGCAAACCCCATGCCTCCAGCAGCAAGGCCACAGAGCACTTGTATGCTCCATGAGAATAGGCTCTCCCTGTCCATTGCTGCTGCTGCTGTCACTGCCACCCAAACATACCAGCTGGGGGCCTGGGGGTTTCCATGCTCTGCCCACCACAACCTGCACCTGTGTGCACCACTGGATGACCAAAGAACAGGCCCACCCAGCCTGCACTGCCATTGCTACTGCCATTATTTACACCATGCATGTTGTCCAGGGGCCCAAGTACTCTCACACCTTCTCAGCCCAATGCTATCATTGCTGGCACCTGATCAAGCTGCATGGAGGCCCAAGAATCAACCCACCTAGAGCCACTAACACCTGTGCCCACATACATTGCCTAAAAGGTCAAGGATAGGCATGCTAAACCTGCCACTGCCAGCACTAAAGTCCAACAACTGTCCTACCTGGTGCCCCTGTCCCCAGAAAAGCCCCATCACAGCCTACACTAACAACTGTAGCCTAAGCCACTGAAGAATTCACAGACACCAGTGATGCTGTTTACAGCTGAAGAAATCAGAGACTCAAGATGTATTAAAGACTTAAATGTAAGATCTGAAACTTTAAAACTGCCAGAATAAAACATAGGGAAAACACCCCAGGACATTAGTTTCAGCAAAAATTTTATGGCTAAGACCTTAAAAGCACAGGCAACAAAAACAAAAATAGGCAAATAGGACTATATCAAACTAAAAAGCTTATGAAGAGCAAAAGAAACAATCAAAAGAATGAAGAGACAACCCTATTAAATGGGAGAAAATATTTGTAAACTATTCACCTTACAATAGACTAATATCCAGAATATACAAGGACCTCAAACAACTTCATAGCAAAAAAACAATTAGTCCCATCAAAAACAGCATAGGACATAAATAGACATTTTTCAAAAGAATACATGCAAATAAATGGCCACCAGGTATATGAAAAACATACTCAACATCACTAATCATCAGGGAAATGCAAATCAAAACCACAATAAGATACCATTTCACCCCAATTAGAATGGCTATCAAAAAGACAAAAAATAAGATGCTGGTAAAGATGCAGACAAAAGGGAACTTTTATGCACAGTTGGTGGGAATGCAAAGTAGTAGAACTACTAAGGAAAACACTGTGTATATCTCTCGAAAAACTAAAAAAGAACTACTATATGATCCAGCAATCCCACTGTTGGGTATTTATCTAAAGGAAAAGAAATCAGTATATCAAAGTGGTACCTATACCCCCATATTTACCGCAGGACTATTCACAATACCCAAGATATAGAATCAACCTAAGTTTCCATCAATGGATGAATAAATAAAGAAAATGTAGTATATATGCACAATGAAATGTTATTCAGCCATAAAAAATAATGAAATCCTGTCATTTTTAGCAACATGGATGGAACTGGAGGTCATTATGTTAAGTGTAATAAGCCAGGCACAGAAAGACAAATATTGCATGTTCTCACTCATATTTAGGACCTAAAATGTTGATCTCATGGACGTAGAGAGCAGAATGATAGCTACCAGAGGTTGGGAAGGGTGTGTGTGGTGGGGAGGGGTAATGAAGAGAGATGGGTTAATGGGTACAAACATATACTTAAATAGAATGAATAAGTTCTAATGCTCAATAGCAGAGTAGGGTGACTATAGTTGACAACAGTGTACTATATATTTCAAGATAGCTATAAGAGTAGATTTGAAGGGTTCCTAACACATAGAAATGATAAATGCTCAAGGTGATGGATATTCTAAATACCCTTACTTGATCATTATACATTCTACACATGTAACAAAATATCACGTGTATCCCATGAGTATGAACAAATATTATGTATCAATCAAGAAAATAAAAAATAAATGACCTCAAAATGGATCCACTGCCTAAGCATAAGAGCTAAAATTATAAGACTCTTAGCAGGAACAATAGGAGTAAATATAAGTGACCTTGAATTAGACAATGTTAGATATGATACCAGAAAGTCAAATATGATACTATAAACAAGTGACAAAATTAAAAATATGTAAAATGAAAAATACATATAAAATGAACTTTATCAAAATGAAACAATTTTGTGCTGTAAATTATACCATTAAGACAGTGAATAAACAATGCACACAATGAGACAAGATATTTGAAAATCATATACCTGATAAGAGTATCCAGAATACATAAAGAAATGCAACTCAGTAACAAAAAGACAAATAATTTAAAAATGAGCAAGAAATTTGAATGGACAATTTTCCAAAGGTAATATACAAATGGCCAAGAAGCACAGGAAAAGATGCTCAACATCACTAGTTATTAGAGAAATGCAAATCAAAACCACAACAAGAAACCACATGGATTAGGATAGCATAAATACAGACAATAACAAGTGTTGATGAGGATGTGGAGAAATTGAAACCCTTCTTCATTGTTAGTGGTAAAGTAAATGGCACAACAATTTAAAATATAGTTGGGCAGTTTCTTAAATGTTAACACAGATTTCCATATGATCCAGCAATTTCACTCCTAGGCACATACCCTAAAGAAATGAAAATAAATGCCCACACAAAAATTTGTACATAAATGCTCATAGCAACATTATTCATAATAGCCAAAATGTGAAAACAACTCAAATATTCATCAACTGGAGAATGGATTTTAAAATATGGTGCAAGATTTATTTTTAGGATAATAAAAATATTTTAAACTTAGATTACGGTGATGGTTGCATAACTGTAAAATATATTAAAAACCATTGACCTGTATACCTTAAATGGGTGAATTTTATGGTATGTGAATCTTGTCTCAACAAATATTTTTTAAAAGGAGTCCACACATTGATAAATGTTTAAAATGATGAATATGGTAATTACTCTGATTTGATAATTATGTATACATGTATTGAAACATCAGATTCTATACCACAAATATGTACAATTATTATCAATTATAAATAAAAAATTTAAAAAGAAGGCCATACATGAAAGCAGTTTTAAATTTCCACAAATGATGTGAAGTAAAAGGTTTATTATTAATTGTGTTTGCCCTAAAATGGTTTCTAAGGAATTCTCCTGAGAGGATAATCAGAGCACTCTTTGCTTGGAAATTTCACTTCACTACTTACATAGACAATCATTATTGTATCTTAACTTGTCAATGCCCCAAGATTAATAGGACTAGACATAATTGTTTCTATGTCTGGGGTGTTTCTACCCGTGATATTGTGAAATATATATTTGGCCTTTCTCCCCATTTTCTGGCACAGAGCTCCTATAACCCTTGGAATCTCTAAAGTGATAAGAGTGTCTTTTGCATGTTAATGAGAAACTGGTGGCTGAGGCCTCTAGATAGATAGCTTCAGAATGGGGGTTGACCACCAGAAAGACCAAGACACGATTAGAGGGTTGGCACTTTCAGCCCCACCTCCCAACCTCTTGAGAGACGAGAGGGGCTGAAGGTTGAGTTGATCATCAATGGCCAGTGATGTAATCAATCATGTTTACATAATGAAGCCTCCATAAAACCCCAAAAGGAGGTGACTGAAACATCGGTTTGGTGATCCAGCAACAAAATCACCAAACAATGTATTTCTTAGAATGTATCTCTGTTGTTAGGCAAAGCATGACTGTAATTAAAATGTTTTTTCTCCTGTTAAAAAAAAGGATAGGATTCAGAGAGTTTCCAGGTTGGTGAACGTATCAGTATGCTAGGAGGGTGGTGCTCCCCAGCTCCCCAGGGACAGAAGCTCCTGCTCTCAGGACCCTTCCAGACCTCACCTTATCTATTTTCATCTGGCTGTTTATCTGTGCCCTTTATTAATAAACGGGTAACATAAGTACTATAAAGTGTTTCTGAGTTCTGCGAGTCAGTCTAACAAATTAATTGAATCCAAAGAGGGAGCCATGGGAACCCCCAGTGTATAGCTGGTCGGTGAGAAGTACAGGTGACAACCTACTACTTGTGATTGGCATCTGAAGTAGGGGCAGTCTTGTTGGACTGAGCCTTCAACCTGTGGGATTTGATGCCATCTCCAGGTAAGTATTGTCAGAATTGAATTGAATTAGAAGCCACCCAGCTGGTGTCCACTGGAGAACTGCTTGGTGTGTGTCAGAAATGTTGTGTTGGGTGGCATATGAAAGTAGGAAGAACACACTTTGGCTTTTCCTATCTTTACCCTTTTAGGCTTCATAAAACTGCAGCTGAAAAAAAAAATCTCTACCTTGCTCCCCCCACTCATTCCCATGCATCTCTAATATTGTGAGCTGATGTGCAAAGTTTGGGGTTTTTTAATAAAAATATATTATTTTTCCACAAAAAAAATAGATTGCATATAATCATACTAAATCAAGACCTACCTGCCTGGTCTTTAGGAAATTATACTTCTGGTAGAGGCAATCTGTCCTGGAAAAGCAGATACGTAAGTGTGTAATTTTACATACTTTCTCAGATATACAGTACTAGAGTTGAAAAAATTACTCTTCTAGTTTTTCTGTGGCATTTCATTGGGGAAAGAACATGAGTTTTAGAATCACACTTTGTTTCAAATCCTTGCTTTATCACACTTACTAGTTATGTGACCTTGGGAAAGTTACATAACTTCTCAGAGCCCCTGTCCATCACATCTGCTGTTTAACACAGGAGTAAGGAGAATCAACCATGACGATATACGCAAACCAAGGGACATAGAGGTGCTCAGTAAGTAGTTAATGTCCTTCAAATCCCCCTTACCATCTCAAAAAACAAACTTCTGAGCAGAGACAAAGCAGTAACCTTTTCTTCCCTGCCCCTCCCATTTAACACACCCCAAGAAGTACCTAGTACTCAGTAAATATTGTTGACACAATTTTCATTCACTAGCATTCAGTGGAAAGCCAGACTCTTAGGGGCCATATTAAAGAAATATCACAGTAATATCACCTTCAACTGTGAGTGTCCCTAGATTCACTTCCCAGTCCCAGGTCTTACCTACATTCAAGTTTCTTCTCTGAACCCACAGTCAGAGCTTTGGGTAGAATCTCTGCTTAAGTGCTTGCCTCTTCCTTAAATTCTCACATGAATAAGGCAACCCTGTGTGCATTTAAACCTTCCATTTATCTTGCCCCTGCAGCAGAAGAATTGGGCATGTTTTTCTGCATGGTTAAGTTTTAGCTGATGTTTTAGTTTTTCTATCCTTTTTTTCTTAATTACTACTTATACTGTCTCATGGATGTAGAATGTTTCCTGTGTGAGTTATACATTTTGGAACATTTTCTTTTTATCCTATACATAATAATTTTTTATAACATTCCATGGGCAATTGAAGCAAATATCTATTTTCTGTCAAGGTAAATATTATATCATGTTTCTACATATTAAATTAAGTTTGTTCATTGTTATTTAAATATTCTATTTTTATCTAATTGATCTAAATTTCCCAATAAAATTATGTAAACTCTCTCTCTCAAAAAAAAAAAAAATACGAATTAGGCATGAAGCAAACTCATAGGCCCTTTAACTGAGTTTCTCTATGGCTCATCTTAATTTTAGTTGCACAAGGTTGATTTTGAATAACAGTACATTGTTTACATCTCTTCAGATTCTGGTTAAAGTAGAATAATCCTTTTTTCCTCAACTGATTGCAAATGTTGGAGTCTAAAATTATCTTTTTGCATTCACAGTTCGTATTAGCATTCTCATCCAGTCACATAAAGTCTGAAGGCCTGAGTTAGGGAGCCCTGAGCTATCGATGATCCCTCTTAATATACAGAGTGCTGAGAGTCTATGATGATTTGTTTATTCTTGTCTGAAGACACAATTAAATCACGATTCTTGGCAAATGCCAGTTACTTTAACATGGGAATGAGCCCCGTGCGTGGTCTGGCAGAGAACCATACACTATTAAGAACTCAGCCAACTGGGAGGAGTTATGAAACCTAAGTATTCCTTAATAGACTGCATTTGCCAAATAAATCTCAACTTGATATTTTATTTATGAATTAATCTCAGTTATCATAACAATAACAGAGTGCTTAAAAGGCATTCTAAATAAATTTGATTTTTGAATGGTATTACTACTCTCTAGGCGCATTAAAATCTCTTATTCAAGAAAGAAAAGTACTTAGTATTAGATTATTTTGCATTTTAACTTTTTCTTCTTGTTTTCATAGGTGGTATATTTTAAAGATAACATTTCCACTTACTTTTCAAAGGTTATCTTTTTATTGACTTGCTCCTCATTTGGGGTTAGATTGTTCACTGTTTATAGTACTTTTACCATGAAGAATTTTGGCCATGTACTCATCAGACCTTCATTTGCTAGGGATGAAAATACTTGCATAATTACAAAAGGTGGTTTTAACACAACAAACTTTTGAGCATGGTATCAGTAGATTACTATTGCTGTGTAGCAAGCCATCCAAAAAACATAGCTTAAAAGTGTCATATTTTATATCACTCGTGTGTATATAGGTTAAGTGAGTATTTTTTTCTGGTTTCTAGTAAATTCATAAATGTGTACACAGTCAGCTGTGACTTAAGTAGGCAGTTCTTCAAATCTTGGCTTGGCTTTCTCACTGGTCTTGGGGTCAACCAGCTGTCAGTTCATCTAGGATGGCATTAGCACTTTTCTGCATGGTCTCAGTGGTCTCTCTCCCTTACACTGTTGTGAAAACATGCATAGGCTAATTGGACGAAAAAATGGGAACAGAAACATACAAGGCCTCTTAAAGCCTAGATTCATAATTAACATTGTTATTTTTGTTTTGGCCAATGAATGTGGCAAGCCACAAGTCAGCTTTGTTTCAAGGTGTGGGGACATAGCAGCTCCTCCCATTAATAAATAGAGTCTGTAGGTAATATTGCAAAGAGTGTGAATACAGGGAAGCAGAAGAGTATAATTCAAACATTGTACTCTGGGTACCCATCCATAAAAGTACTAAGAAAAATAAGACACTGGATAGAATTCTTGAGGTTATAGATTATGAGGAAATGAACACAACTATAACAATATAGGTAATGGTGAAAAAGAAGGATGATGAGAAGAGGGGAATCACGGAAGACTTTCTGACCCAGTTCTGATATCCTCTCCCCTCTGAAGGATTAGTAAGGTTTTAACAGGCTGTGGGGGGCAAAGGAATAAGGCAAGAACTACATGATGCGTTCACAAAATTCCAGGAGTCCCAAGTGTGTGGAGGTTGGGAACGTGACACTGCATTCACCGAAGGGCCTTCAATTTATCCCCTATTTGTTTTTACAGCCTTTTCTCTCACTGAAAAAGAGAGCTTTGAATCTCCATTCACAAAAATAAAACTAGAGGAATGGAATTAACATAACTCATTTTTAGGAAAAATCTTAGGACATACCAGAGACAAACATAAGGAGCAGATTTTGTTCATTTTTAACCACTAAATTATTTAAATTATCAAATCTCCCTTCAACTCTTATGAAAACCAGCTATAAAATCAAATCTTTTAATAAAAACCTAAAGGTGAACCATTCCACTGAGTAGGCACTCTGGTGGGAGACACCTTTGGTTGTCAGTGTTCTAGGTATTCTCTAACAGAAGACAGAACTCACAAGAAAAGAAGATGGGTGAAGAAGTTAAAAATGCCAGACATACATTTTCACACTCCCCTTTTCACTAAAACTATGGGCACATGACCTAATCCAGGCCAAATTTCCCTGAGGGGAATTATTTTCAGTGGCCTTCTGGGAAAGTATTTTTCCTAGTTAAAAATCACAGAACCTGTAGAAAAAAATGCTTTTTTCTTTGTACAGATGGCTACATGCACTATCTGGAATTGTGTCAGCCATGTTGTAGCCATAAGGGGAGAAGCCTTAAGACCAACCCATAATGCTAACAACTGTCATGGGAGAAAACATTTCTTCATGGCCTAAGCCAGAGATAAATAAATGAAGGGTTGGGTGAATGGTTTCAGATAGCAGTCCATAGACTTAATTTAGTTTATGTGTACAGTCCATTGTTGAAAAGCCATGTCCTGAAATTTTCAAATGGGTAAATTCCTAATTCAGAAATTCCTTTGTCCCCATAGTCCATGAATCATGAATAAACATTTTTTTAAAATGATACAAAGGCCTACAAGTTTGGTCAGAGTGCTCAGTCAATTACATATTGGTAACCAATATGTAATTAAGGCACCAGTTTTATAGATATGCATTTTTGTATCTTTGTTTCTTAATCTGCTGAAAGTATGGTGAATTGTAAAGAAAATAAGAATGGGAAGTCAGATATGATACCAATTCCTTGTTCTCCCAAGTTTGAGCTGGGAAAACTCAACTTCCAAATATGTATTTATTTAATACATATACAGAGAACCCTCATCATGTGTCAAGCACATTGCTGGGTACTAACAATACAGTGATAAACAGTAGTTTTATGGTCCCCATTCTCCCGGAACTTGTAGCTCCATGAGAGACATGGAACTTAACGGAACAATTTTAAATCATTGTAATGGTTATGAAGAAAAACTCCAGAATACACTTGACTCAGAAAGTTTTCCCTGTGGAAAGATCATCAGAGACTATTATGAATAACCATACACTAACAAACTGGAAAAACTAGAGGAAGTGGATAAATTTCTGGACACATACAATCTACCAAGTATGAATCCGGAAGAAATCGAAAATCTGAATAGACCAATAATGGGTAATGACATTGAACCTGCAAATAGCCTCCCAACAAAGAAAAGCCCATGTCTGGATGGCTTCACTGCCAAATTCTACCAAACTTGCAAAGAAGTAACACCAATTCTCCTAAAACTATTCCAGAAAAGTGAAGATGAGAGAATTTTCCCAACTCATTCTATGAAGCCAGCATTACTCTGATACCAAAACCAGACAAAGCAGCAATAAAAAAAGAAATCTACAGGCCAACATTCCTGATGAACATAGACATAAAAATCCCCAACAAAATACTAGCAAACCAAATCCAACAGCACATCAAAAAGATAATGCACCATGATCAAGTGGGATTTATAACAGGGATACAAGGCTTGTTCAATATATTCAAATCAATAAGCATGATACATCACATCAACAGAATGAAGGACAAAAACCATACGATCATCTCAATAGACATGGAAAAAACTTTTGATAAAATTCAATATCCCTTCATGATAAACACTCTCAACAAACTAGACATAGAAAGAACATACCTTGACATAATAAAGGCCATACATGACAAAATCATAGCTAACATCACACTGAATGAGGAAAGCTGAAAGTTTTGCTCCTAAGAACTGTAACAAGACAGTATGTCCACATTCACCACTCCTATTCAAAAAAGGACTGAAAGTCCAAGCCAGAGCAATCAGGCAAGAGAAAAAAATAAAAGGCATCCAAATTGGAAAAGAGGAAGTCAAATTGTCCCTCTTTGCAGATAACATGATATGATATCTAGAAAAACCTAAAGAATCCTCCCAAAAACTCCAGATCAGATAAACTAATTAAGTAATGTTGCAAATTAAAAATCAGCATTTCTACACATCAATAATGAACTACCTGAGAAAGAAATCAATAAGGCAATACCACTTATGGTAGCTATGAAAAAATAAAATACCTAGGAATAAAGTTAACCAAGAAAGTGAAAGATCTCTACAAGGAAAACTATAAAACATTGATAAAAGAAGTTAAAGAGGACACAAACAAATGGAAATACACCCCATGCTCATGGATCAGAACAATTAATATTGTTAAAATGACCATACTGTCCAATGCAATCTACAAATTAAGTGCAATCCTATCAAAATACCAATGTCATTTTTCACAAAAGTAGAAAAAACAATCCTAAAATTCATATGGAACCAAAAATAATTCCAAATATCCAAAACAATCCAGAACAAAGCTGTGGGCATCACACTACCTGACTTCAAGATATATTACAAGGGTATAGTAATCAGAACAGCATGATATTGGTATAAAAATAGAGATACAGATCAATGGCACAGAATAAAGAACATAGAAATAAATCTATATATTTACAGCCAACTGATTTTCAACAAAGCTGTCAAGAACATACATTGGAGAAAGGACAGTCTCTTCAATAAATGGTGCTAGGAAAATTGAATATCCACATGCAGAAGAATGAAACTAGAACTCTATCTCACACCATATACAACAATTCAAGATAGATTAAAGACTTAAACATAAGATCCAAAGCTATAAAATTACTAAAAGGAAACATAAGGGAAACACTTCAGAACATTGATCTAAGCAAAGATTTCATGGCTTAAACCTCAAAAGCACGAGCAACAAAACCAAAAATAGACAAATGGGACTATATCAAACTAACAAGCTTCTGCATGGCAAAAGTAACAAAGTGCACAGACAACCTCTTGAATGGGAGAAAATATTTGCAAACTTTTTATACAACACAGGACTAATATCCAGAATATACAAGGATCTCAGCTCAACAGCAAAAAAAGCAAATCATCCCATTAAAAAGTAAGCAAAGAACATAAATAAATAGTTCTCAATAGAAAACATACAAATGGCCAACAGGTACATGAGAAAATGTTCAACATTACTAATCATCATGGAAAATGCAAATAAAAACCACAATAAGATATCATCTCACTCCATTTAGTATGTCTCTTAGCAAAAAGACAAACTATAACAGACACTGGCAAGAATGCAGAGAAAAGGGAACTCTTACACACTGTTGGTGGGAAAAGTAAATTATTATAGGCACTATGGAAAACAGTATGGAGATTTTCATACAACTAAAAATATAACTTCCATATGATCCAGCAAACCCACTAGTAGGTATTTATCCAAAGAGGAAAAAAGCAGTATATCACAAGGATACCTGCACTTTCATGTTTATTGCAGTCCTAGTCACAATGGCAAAGATATGGAATCAACCTAAGTGTCTGCCAATGGATGAATAGATAAAGAAAATGTAGTATATATTCACAATGAAATACTATTCAGCCATAAAAACTAACAAAATTACGTCATTTGCAACAAGATGAATGGAATTGGAGGTTATTGTGTTAAATGTAATAAGCCAGACACAGAAAGACAAATATCACATACTCTCACTCACATGTGGGAGCTAAAAAAGTTATCTAATGGAGGTAAAGAATAGAATGATAGACACCAGAGGCTGGGAAGAGTGTGTGGGTGGAGGCATGGGGATAAAGAGAGTTTGGTTAATAGGTACAAACATACAGTTAGACAGAAGTAATAAGTTCTAATATTTGATAGCAGAGTAGGGTGAAGATAGCTAACAACAATGTACCATATATTTAAAAATAGCTAAAAGAGAGGACTTGAAACATTCCAAACAAATAGAAATGATAAATACTCAAGGTAAATGATATCCCAGAAACTCTGACTTGATCATTACACAATCTATGCATGTTACAAACTATCACATGTACCTCATAAATATGTATCAATATCAATTAAAACTGAAAAATAAAAAAGAGTCATTCCTGGAGAAATGTTATTTACATTTGTGACTGTGGGCAAAGTTATTCAATTTAAGATTGTATTATACGCAATGTGAAAACACCTTATAGTGTGTACAGGATTAAATAACAATTCAGCATAAGGCTTTGGGCAGAGATTCATAATTTTTAAGTTTGTTCAGCATCTATTCAAACTTAGTCTGTCTTCTATTCCAAGCCATCTTACTTGGTCCCAATATCTTTCCTGTATTTCTTTTATTAGATTGTATGTTGAGTATTCCATAAATGTTCATTGCCTTGTTTTCATATCTAATAAATATAGATTTGGTTTTCATTTCCATTTGGACCCTAGGCACAAACAAGAAAGAACGCCTGTCTTCCTGTCCTACTTTTCCTGTGAGCTCTGAAATTTCAATGTTTATTATGCAAGAGATGCTCAACTATGGAATTAATGAGAGATTTTAATCCAAATTTCATCAAAATAGGGTGAGGGTGAGAAAATTTATCATTGAAGTGTTATTGAGAAGCCTACATTTTTATGTATCTAGAATAGAGAAGGTTACTTTATTTCTTGGTTCAATGAAGATTTGTTTGAACACTTAGTACTATAAGACATGTCCTACATTTAGCCTAGACCAGCCTGGCTTGGCTTCTTGAGGCCTTGCCTTCTGAGTGAGATGACTATGGATTATTCAGGAGAGCCACGACCCTGATCTGCCAGGTAAATGAACCAACAAAGGTCCTGCCATAAGTCATGAACCGCCTTGGATGTCATGCTAAGGACTTTGTGCTTTACCCTTTAGCAACCTAAGTTTTTAAATAAGGCAATGAAATGATCACATTTGTGTTTCATAAAGACAACAGTTTCTGTACTCAAATCCATATCTAAGGGCCTGCTTTTGGGGCAACCCAGGCTAGGTCAAGATCCTTCTCACAGCCGGTTCCTAGGAGAGATAATACCAGGAAGCACTGATAGGAGAAGAGAAGGGTATCAAGGAAGGGTGATTATTGAGAAGGTTAAAACTGTAGGCAGCTGAAGTTCAAATCTACAGGTGACTTCTGGGAGACCATGTAGAAAACACCCATCAGAGTACTTACTCGCCAACTCTTGTTTACCAATGGTTGAGGAGTGCTCGTGGGAGTACTTATTCCCCAGCACTTCCTATCTGCCCATGGCACAAGTTTAGCAGTCTCCAGAGGCCAGAGAAAGCCCTCAGGTAGAGAGCTGCAGGTGCTTCCTGTGACAAGCCTTTGGCATGTATGGAAACCGTGAGTGCCAAGGGGATTTAGCAGGGCACTGACAGCATCTGCTACAAATCTATAAGCAAGGCTGCTGCTCTTGTCAGGTAAGAAATAGTGGGTAGTTGAGCCATAGGAGTGGCAGTGGGGATGGAGAGAAGAAGGAACATTTGAAAATGAATTTAAGATAATCAACAGGACTGGCAACCAAAAAAAATAAGTGAGAAAGAAGAGTCCAGAGCAACTCCCAGACTCTAGCTTGAGTGCTAGAGTGAATGCCATTATCTAGCTTAGGAAATAGGGTAGAATCCCTCTTCCCTGAATCTATGTTAAGTTTTATATATATCATATTTGAAATATCTGTATCACAAGTTGAGTTTCCAGGGAAGTTGATTCTGAAGTGGAGATTAGCAGAGGGGAGGTTTATTAGAGAGTACACTTTACATCAACTCACAGTGAAGGGAAGGGAAGGCAGCAGGATTGGGCAAAGGAAGAAGCCGGGCAGTGATGCTGTCTCTATGGAGGATTTAACCAGTCCTGTGAGGAGTTCTGAAGATGCAATTACCCTCAGAGTTGTCCCTCATTGAGTGATAGCAACAGGTGTTTATATTCCTATACTGAACATTCATTAGAAGGAGGCTGCCCCAGGAAAGGGGCATGAGATTGGGTGACGTGCCTCTCTTCAGCCAAAATAAACCCTAAGGAGGGCTGACAACTGGGAACACTGCTATAGCTAGAATATGTATTGTATTCCTAAACAGAGATCTGGACAATGCATCTCAGTGTCCACCACAGGCAGCATTATGATCAGAAGCATCCAGCTGGTAATTGATGCATAGGTCTAGTGCACAGAAGGAAAATCTGGGCTGGCAACACATTTGGAGAATTATCAGTTCAAAGGAATTTAAGTAACTTGGGCAGATGGTGTAGAACAAAGATTTCTTTCTGAAACACTCCAAATATGATTACTCCATGGTAAATATTGGTAACTCTCCCTGCTTAGAAAAGATGCAAATAATGTCATTATAATATGATATGGCAGGTTATAGATTATCTGTTGACAATAAAATGTAGAGAAACATAACCTAATTGCTTCATTTCAAAGGTGAATAAGTAAAATAGTAGAAATGTTAAGAAAATAAACATATATAGTCAAGATCATGTTTCTCTTTTGGTGTATATAAGAATCATAGCTAAAGAAATTACCCAATTTTTCTGTCAACTTCCTTTTGATGTTAGATAATATCTATAAAAGTATGATTAAAGAATATGATTTAGAATACTCATGACAAGTATAGCAATTTGAAACAAAAATGTGCAACATTTGTCTATTAAATGGTATGTTCCATATGATGAAAAACCATAAGTGAAAAAAAAAAAAAAACCAGCCAGGTGCGGTGGCTCATGCCTGTAATCCTAGCACTCTGGGAGGCCGAGGTGGGTGGTTTGCTCGAGGTCAGAAGTTCAAGACCAGCCTCAGCAAGAGTGAGACCCCGTCTCTACTAAAAACAGAAAGAAATTATCTGGCCAACTAAAATATATAGAGAGAAAATATTAGCCGGGCATGGTGGCACATGCCTGTAGTCCCAGCTACTGGGGAGGCTGAGGCAGTAGGATTGCTAAAGCCCAGGAGTTTGAGGTTGCTGTGAGCTAGGCTGTCGCCACGGCACTCACTGTAGCCCGGGCAACACAGCGAGACTCTGTCTCAAAAAAAAAAAAAAAACAACCAACACAAAAACACTAGCAAGTGTGAACAGTGTTTCCCCTATAACACTGTTCCCCTGTAACACCCTAGCCTATATAGAAAGAACCAAGATTACTCAAGTAGTAAGGCAGTTTTTCCTGTACTTGCCCTCCTTTGACCTCCCCAGGGTCATCCACACTTCCAAAAATCTCTGCAGAGGAAATATAACGTATTGGCCAGCAGTGCTGACTTAGGACTTAGATTCTCGTCTTTTCCTCTTGCTAGACCTGATCCAGCTATGTGCAAGCCTCTCAACTTCTCTGTGTCTTAGCTTTCTCATATGTAAAATGAGGTTAATAAAAAGACCTACTTTTCAGTGATATTGCCAAATGTTCACTGGCACATAGTAAGCTTTCAAAAAGCTCTGGTTATAAGTCATTGCTATTATGTAGCTGGAAAGGCCTGTGCAAAGCCACATGGGTATTTCACTTCTGCCCTTAGATCTTGCCAGAAAAAATAATCAGCCATTAGCAGATCTCCCACTAGGGAGGCTAGTGAGTGCTTATGTCCTCAAAACGCCAAAGCCAGCTCTGCTATTAATGCCTTATGCTAGTGAATACTTAATTTCATTGTGCCAGGAAGAATGAATTCCACATCCTCACATTCCTTAGTGGCAATGGTCAGAACAGAGACAACCTAATAAAGCACAAGTTTTCCCTTTCCACCTAACTCACACACCATAAATGTATGGAAACTCTGACTGGGAGGCTCCCCTTCTGGAGTCTTCACCTCAAAGGCTCAGTGTGTTTCACAATCATCCACATTCAATACCAACCACCTAACAGCTGCAAAGTAGCACCATGCATGTGAGACATGTCTTGCAACACCAGAAAGATGAACAGTGTACTAAGTCACAGATATTTTATGCCAAGAAAAAAAAAAATCACAAATGACTATCTTGATGCTTCTACTTGAGGAAGTACTTCCCAACATCAAGATGTACTAGTTTGTAAACTAAATTCTATATCGATTAAGTCCAGATCTGCATCTGAAGCAAGGGGGACATAGATGGTACACAAGAATTCCTAAGCAGCACATGCCTGCCTCCTACCTTTGGATCCCCCAGAAGGCCCACTGTCTACAGGGATGTGTCTTTTCCAACCTACCAAACACACTTTGCACCCCTCATATTCACAGAGATTCCCTTTCTCCCAGCTCTGTTTTGCACTCTTAAATCTGAGTCACAGACACCCTCCACCTGCCCCATGACTGAAGAATAATTGTGTAATCCTCCCTTCAGCAAGTCTTCTTTCGGGGGCTTTCTCATTTTCTCTAGCCAATACAATCCTGAAAGGCATGCTCCCACATAGCTCTCCAAACATTTCAGAAGTGCCTGAATCATAAAGTAAGTCAAATGTAGGCATATGCTGTTTTCCTGATTCCAAAGAAAAGAGACAAGAAACTTTTATAATGAGGAGTAGAAAACATGAGATTATAAAATAAATGGAACCAAGGAACAAAAATGAACCTGGCACAAGACATCTTCAATGATGATGTAAGAAACTCTGCAGAGCTTCTCTGAGGGGAAGAAAAAAACATAACTGATAAAAATTATTTTTCAAGTAAAATTTTTAGAAATTGTTCTAAAGGAATACCATTGTACTGACATGTGGGAATATTTATTCAAGAAAATCTATTAACTTTTTATAAAACAATGACCGTCTGTGGCATTTTAGCCATGACAAGCTCCTTTACTCCTTCCTCTGCCCCTGGCTGTGTGTTATGAAAACTCTACTCTGGATGTACATAGCCAAGAAGAAAGAGACCCCTCTCTTCCCCAGATCCCACTTTAGGGCCATGTTTTCTGAGAGACAAGCCACCACGCATTTCTCATTTCCCACAGGTCCATGTTGTAAAATCTCTTTCCCAACACATGCACCAATTTGTTGCCAGCACATCTACATTATAAGAAATATAACAGAAAATACAAAATACAAAAGAAACTCCTTCATTCTGAAAGAAAATAATGCCAAATGGCAATTCAAAAACACACAAAGAAATAAGAATCACAGGGCCGGGTGTGGTGGTTGACACCTGTAATCCTAGTACTTTGGGAGGCTAAGCTGGGAGGACTGTTTGAGGTCAGAAGTTCGAGACCAGCCTGAATAAGACTGAGACCCCATCTCTGCAAAAAATAAAAATAATTAGCTGGACATGGTGGCATGTATCTGTAGTCTCAGCTAATTGGGAGGCTGAGGCAGGAGGATCACCTGAGCCCAGGAGCTTGAGGTTGCTGCAAGCTATGACAATGCCACAGCACTCTAGCCTGAGTAATGGAGTAAGACCTTGTCTCAAGAAAAAGAAGAAAAAAAAGAAAGAAAGAAAAAAGAAAAAGAAATAAGGATCATACAAAGAGATACATGCATAGACTATAAATATATCTTTCTCTGTTCTTTTGATTGATTTAAAACATAAGATTACATAAAACTATAATTATAAAACTTTAGAATTGACTTATAACATAGACATATGTTATATATGTGATAACAATGGCACAAAGGGGAGGACTAGAACTAGAGTAAAGCAAAGTTTCTATATTTAATTAGATTTGAGATGAATGTACATGAAAGCACAATATACAAAAACATATGGAAGCTAGGCAAAGCAGTGCTTAGAGGGGAAATTTATGCTGCAAAGATCTATATTACAAAAGAAGAAAGATTTCAAATCAATATCCTAGCCTTCCACCATAAAACACTGGTAAAAGAAGAGCAAACTAAGCCTAAATCGAACAGAAGGAAGGAAAAAAATAAAGATTCCAGAGGACATTATTGAAATGGAGGAGAGAAAAAGAATATAGAAAAAAATCAACAAAAATCAAAAGTTAATTATTTCAAAAGTTCAGTAAATTGACAAATATTTAGCTAGACTGATGAAGAGAAAAAAACTCAAATTAATAAACTCATAGATGAAGAGGAAATATGACTATAGAACTTACAGAAATAAAAAGTATAGGGGAATACTGTGAACTACTCTATGTGAATTAGTCAGGGTTTTTCAAAGAGAGAGACAACCAATAAGATACATACAGAGATTGGCTCATGCAATTGTGAAAGTTAAGAAGTTTCATGATCTGCCATTTGCAATCTGGAGGCCCTGGAAACTCAATGGTATAGTTCCAGTCCAAGTGGAAGGCTTGAGAACCAAGAGCACAAATGTCTGAAGGCATAAGAGGATGGATGCCCTAGCTCAAGCAGAGAGGAAATTCATCCTTCCTTTGCCTTTTTGTTCTTTTTGGGCCCTCAGTGGATTGGATAATGCCCATTCGCATTGGCGAGGGCAATCTCTACTTAGTCTACTTATTCAAATGTTAATCTCTTTCAGAAACATCCTCACATATACATTAGAAATAATATCTTACTAGCTATCTCTGTATCCCTTACCTCAGCCAAGTTAGAATATAAAATTAACTGTCACATTGTGCCAAAAAAGTATATAACTTAGATAAAATGTACAATTTCCTCAAAAGACACAAACTACCCAAACTGACTCAAGAAGAAATAGAAAATCTGAGTAGACCTAAAACAGGTAAAGAAAAAAACTTCCTCAACCTACAATACAAAGGATGTATTAGTTTCCTAAGACTTCCATAACAAAATACCACACACTGGATGTCTTGATGTCTTGAATCATGAAAAATTTATTTTCTCACAGTTATGGAGGCTAGAAGTCTCAAGTCAATGTGTTGGCAAGGCCACACACACTCCCTTTGAAACCTCTAGGAGACAATTCTTTCTTGCCTTATCCAACTTCTGGTAGCCCCCAAGCATTTCTTGGCTTGTGGCAAAATTACTCCAATCTTTGCCTCCATCTTCATATGGCCATCGTCCTCTGTGTGTTTGTGTTTCTTCCACTGTACCTCTTCTTTTCTTATGAGAACACCAGTCATATTAGATTAGTGCCTACCCTAATGACCTGATCCTGTGTATATCTAAAGACCCTATTTCAAAATGAGGCCACATTCACAGTTACCATGAGTTAGAACTTCAACATAACTTTTTGGAAAACACAATTCTACTCATAACAAAGGGCATCTATTAAAAAAAAAAAACCCCACAGCTAACACCATACTTAATAGTGAAAGAGTAAATGCATATCCCCTAAGATCTGGAACAAGACAAGAATGTCTGCTCTTGACACTTCTAATCAGGTTTTTACTAAAAGTTCTAGCCAGAGCAATAAGGCAAGAAAAAGAAATAGGTACCTGGAAGACTGAAAAGGAAGAATGAAAACTATTTATATGGCAGATGACATGATTTTGTATTTATAGAAACCTTAGGAATCCAATAAAACACTATTAGAAAAAAATAAACAAGCTTAGAAAGATTGTAGAATACAAGTTCAAAATATAAAATCAATTGTATTAATATGCACTAGCAATGAACAATCTAAAAATGAAGCTAAGAAATCAATTCCATTTATAATAGCATCCAAAATAAAGTTTCAAAAAAGTTAACAAAAGAAGACAATACTTGTACACTGAGAATTATAAAACTTCAGTGAAAGAAATTAAATATGTAAGTAATTAGACAACCCAATGTTCATGGATTGGAAGACTTAATACAGTTAAGGTAACAATATTCCCCAAAGCTATGATCAGAGTCAATGTATTCTTTACCAAAATCCCACCTGCCTTTTTAAAAATTCCATGGGTCATGAGTCTGGGCACAGATTACCTGGTTCCCCCTGCTCAGGGTTTCACAGGACTTCAAACAAAATGTCAGCCAGACTGTGTTTCTTTCTGGAGCTTAGGCTCCTCTCCAAGCTCACATGGTTGATGACAGAATTCAATTCCTTATGGCTACAGGACTGAAGTTCTCAGCTCCTAGAAATGACCATAGTTTCTTGCCACATGGCCCTCTCACAGGCCTTCTCACAACATAGAAGCTCGCTTCTGCAAGGCCAGGAAAAGAATCTCTCGCTCCAGTCTGCCAAGATGTGTCTTATACAACACAGTCACAAGTTCTGCCCACACCCAAGTGAAGGGAATTATCCAAGGGTATGATTCCTTGTGGGTTCCCTTAAAGGCAAAACATCCATCCTTTAGAGTTGTCCCACTTGGGGCAAGGAGGTAGAATTGTCTACCAGTTTCTAGTTGTCATTGGTTGATGGATGTTCCTGGAGTTGTTACCTCTCTAGCATTTCTGGCCTGATCCAAATTGAGCAAAAGTGCATCTAGAGAAATCTCTCAAGCAGTAAGTGCCATGTGTTTGCAGTAAAAATCCTTTAGTATGTTTGAGAATTGCGAGGGCCAACAGGAAGTTGGCTGGGTACTAACAGCTTTTGCACTGCTATAAGAAGAAAAGCGTCAGATAAACTTAAAAGGGAGAGAAGAAAAAACAAATTCTAGTATTTTAAGCTCCTTTTTTTCTCTATACAAGTCTATACTTATTTGTAAAAAATAATATACAACTAAAGCTAATTTGATTTTTAAAATCAAAGTTCATTTAATGATAATGTATATTTTATGATAAAATTATAGTAAGATACTGACATTTGATAGTTTAAACAAAGTATCATTCATGTAAAAACTATGTTATAACATGTAAAACTTAGAAAATTCATAGTTCACAAAAGTACATGTATTTTGTTGATAGCCCAAGAACATTACTATAAGTTTACTTAAGATACAGAACAAAATTCATAGTTAGCCTTGATGTTTAGTGTAGAGGATATTAGAAAAGGCATAAAGGCCTGGGTAAAGGGACTGTGAGAAAGGTGGAAATCTGGCAGTCCTGCAAACAGGACTTGGGGTATGAATGCTTATCAGCCAGCTGCATACAGCAGGCTTTGGAATGCATGGGAGGATGACTGATGTTGGGTCCCTGCCCTTTTCTGTATAGCCTTAAGGTATCACAAGGAATCCCAAGATAAATATGGATATGTTACATATCACTAACTAGATTTCTTTAGAATAATGTGTTTACTGGCACCAGATATTTTTATCTATATGTTCTTTCCAAATATTCTCTCTATATGTTCTTTGCTTTGACCTTGAATGCCTTTCTCTGCAATAAATACAGAAGTTGGAGAGGTACAGGAGCTCTTTGAAAGGAAAAGAGTCTCTCCTCCTCCTTCAGCCTGAGATTGTGGTCTGGAGCATCCTTTGTTGTGCCGCGACACTGGTAGAGACTCTGGACTGTCTCTATAGTTGGTGACCTCAACGGGACTGGCCAACTCAGTCAGTCGAAACTTCTCCATGCCTAACAGGGAATCCCGGTAAGGGATAGTGCCAACTCTGTAAGAGCACAGGGCTGATGCGGGTAACACTAGAGGGGGATTTTATCATTTAATTGTGAGTCATGGGTCAGGAACTCACTAAAGAACAGAAATTATACTTTAAGACTTTACAACAATGATTAAGAGCAATTCAATGTACAGTGGAACTGAAGGCATTACAACAATTATTACTTTCAGTTCGTGAACACTGTCCTTGGTTTCCAGATGCCAGTACTCTTGATCTCGATCTCTGAGAACAGGCAGGACTGCCAGATTTCCACCTTTCTCACAGTCCCTTTACCCAGGTCTTTATGCCTTTTCTAATATCCTCTACATTTAGTACTATAAAATTTTATGCTGAATCCACTGAAAGTTTTGTTAATAAGGTACACTTGAAATAATTGATTCAGACTACAACTGAATTGATATTTCATTGTATAACCAAGATCTACTGGTTTTACAATATGCATAGTAATCAATTATTTCACCAATTATTTAAATGACAGAGATATAATTGAAAACATCATTGGCATATACACTTAATAGGGTAATTAAAATAGAAAGCACTGGAGGCCTTGATTTTCATTTTCATGAATGCATACAAAATAAATCTGTATTTTACATTTAAAATTTGTATTAAAAAGTCAAGCCCTAAAGTAGTTTTTCCCCAAGAGAAAAGTTCCTATGTTAAAACTTTGTTTTGAGAGACAGTTTGTAAAAATATTTTTACTTAAAATGTTGAACCCCTGCACTATTGATAGTACAAATTTAAGCTTTTCCATACTAATATGATTTTGCCATTCAAGAGTGAAATTTATAAGATTCACAGAACATTAAAGCCAGATTGTTGGCCAGGCGCGGTGGCTCACACCTGTAATCCTAGCACTTTGGGAGGCCGAGGCAGGCAGATTGTTTGAGCTCAGGAGCTCGAGACCAGCCTGAGCAAGAGCAAGACCCTGTCTCTACTAAAAATAGAAAGAAACTATATGGACAGCTAAAAATATATATATAGAAAAAATTAGCCAGGCATGGTGGCGCATGCCTGTAGTCCCAGCTACTCGAGAGGCTAAAGCAGGAGGATTGCTTGAGTCCAGGAGTTTGAGGTTACTGTGAGCTAGGATGATGCCACGGCACTCACTCTAGCCCAGGCAACAGAGTGAGACTCTGTCTCAAAAAAAAAAAAAAGTTAAAAAAAAAAAAAAAGCCAGATTGTGACTAAAAAATTACAGTACGTAAAGGGAAGAACTTTGGTGAGTTCAACAAAATGTACATTGTATTACATAATGTTGTGCAGTCAGTTAATAGTTTACTGATAATAACTTGATGGAAATATGAACAAAATACAAGAAAGTATTTTGAGTCAAGTGATCTTCATTTAATAAACACATCTTCATATGTTTTACCATATAGAGAAAACATCCTTCTAAGTGAACTCATTTGACTCTTCTTTATTTTAATAGCACATAATTTTTATAAAGGTATTCGTACTAGCCCTACCATAAAATTAATTAGTAAATAACTCTCCATAAGCCATAGGGAACTTATGTACTTCATAATATTCTTAGTTTCTATATATTAATATAAGCATACTATTGTGCTTGTGTACATTGTACAATCAAATCAGGCAGAGAATGAAAGTTAATAGCCTTATTGTTAACTTGTTCTAAGTAGATGCATTGGAAAGCAGTAAATAGCCACACAAAATTAATAGTGAAAACTCTACCTGTGATAGGTGAATATTACATATTTTTCATAAAGTGTAGGCAGTAAGCACCTATTTTATAAAACTTAGAATACTAGCTACAAATAAAAAGTTTAAGGCTGTAGGACATGGACATAATACTTGCAACAAATGGATAAAATTTCTATGACATAATGTTAATTATGATGTTCATCATGTTTAAGGCTTTTATTTTTTAATCAAGAAAGTCACAGTAAAAATACTAATCAGAAAACTTTATAACATATCCCCAGGCTCCAGGCCCTGCCCCCCCTCCAGGTTTTTGGCACAAACCTTCCCTCAGAGATGCTGAACCAAGTTTATAGTGAAAATGCCACAGAATTCCACCAGAAAAAAAAAAGTGGGGGTCATTGTAGACCTCAGATTTCCCTGAACCTTAAAGGAAGGAACAGAGGTTTGTTTTTGTTTCCTACGTCTCTCAGTCAACCCCTAGTTTCTCTTTGGTGTTCTTCTTTTGCCTGAATACTAATTTTATGTCAAAAAGGAAGAGTGAAGAACTCTAGCCTATGCCCTTTGGAGCTGAATCCTCTGGTAGCCTTACCCTAGCCATACCCCTCCCTTGGATTGCTAGCAACAGAAGTGTTTATGGCCACGGCTGTGGTCAGCACTATATCCTCACTGCCCGCCTCCTGGTGTGCACTAACAGAAACAAGTACGATATATCAGTCTGTGCAGTGGATGAGATGCATAGGTTGATGTCTTGGCCCTCCCAATTATAATCTATGTGATCTGAACCAAGTCTCTTAACTGCTTTGGCAAACAATTTTTCAACCGGAAATAAAGAGATTGAATGAGATGACTTCTTAATTCTCTTCTAACACTAAATATCCTGAGCTTTTAGATGTGACAGTATTGATCAGGTCTCTCTAGAATAGCACCTAACAGAAATTTCTGTGAGGATGGAAATGTTCTGTTTCTATGCTGTTCAAGATGGTAGCCACTAGCCATACTGAGAGGGCTAGTGTGACTGAGGAACTGAATTTTTAATTTTATTAAATTTTAATTAATTTTAATTTAAATAGTCGCATGTGGCCAGTGGCAACTGTACTGAACAGTACAACCCTAGAGACGACAAAAGCATGGGTAGAGAGAGTGATTATTTTCTTAATAATGTGCAATCAGTTATTTCATTTTGTTATTCATAGAGTTGTTACAAGGATTAAATGAAAATACATGTAGAGAACTTCAAACAATACCTGGCCCATAGTAAGCACAAAATAAATGTTAGCTTTTCTATTAATATTCTTATTTTATGTAGCTCACTGTTAAATTTTAATTACCAACTCCCTTATTTTTTCGTTTTGATAAGATAAACAATAGATATATGAAACTCTGAGCAACTATCTCCTTTGATTAAATATTTATCTTAATGAGAAAAGAAAAAATGGGGCTTGAGAGTGTTATAGAAAAGGTTAACCAATTCCTGAGAATTTAACATATATAGCAGTGTATTCCAAAAAAAATCCAGATTTGAATTTTCTCTATTTTGGAATAGTTTCCATTTGTGATGGTTTTTTTTTTTTTTTTTTTTTAATTTCAGCTCCATTTCCTCTGAGCCCTTAAAGGGTCTCGACCTCCTTTTCTGTGGCTCAGTACTTTTACAACTACTGAAAATAGCTCATTTTACCTCTTGTTAGGTGCCCTTCTGAGCAAGATAAGATGGCTAATTACATATGCCATTAACCAAATGCAATTCCAACTAATTGACAAAAAGTATTATACTATTATACAGCAGCAATTTTTGAAGAACAAAGTTGTATGAAATACAAGGTCATACTTCAGAAGTTTATGCCCAAGAACAAAGAATTCTAAACATTTACTATCTTGCTGTGAATTCTGCTAAAATCTGAGCCTGTTGTGTGGTATCCCAGGACTAAGGAGCTTCTCATCATTTAGCCAAAACTGTCTGAGTTCCTGCTACATATAAGAATCTCTGCTAAGCATCATGAAGGAAACAAATGTGTCTAAGATACAGTCCCTGACCCTCGAAAGGCTTGCATCCTCTCTGCCATTTATAGCGCTTCAGCAACTCCCCTTTGCCCCTGCGATAGCATCTTTAGCACAGGCTATAGACCATCTCACTCCAGCCCCAGCTTTCCTATTCAGCCGAATCTCTCTGGTTCTCCCCTATGTTTTGTGCTTCAGCCACATAAAAACACACTGCACTGTGCTCTCTCATCAGTGCACCCCCACAGCACATATAAGAACCACCCCCCAATCGCTCAACCCTAATTAAGCTCCAAACTCATTTTGCCCTAACATGCACATGCCAGCACCACTTATTCATCACTCATTTTTAAACTCCAACATGATTTTTCCCGAATACTGCCCTAAACTGTCCCTTTTTTCTTTTTGCTGACATTTCAGCATGAGCATAATAATATGGTAATGGCTGTGCTGAAGATAATGTTTTCTAAGATACTCTACCCTGAATCATAAGCTCCTTGAAGACAATGACCAAATCTTCTCATTTATATAACCCTAGGTCCTAGATAGAGTAGGTTTCCAAAGTTTACTCAATAAACAAGGGAAGTAAAATGAGATTAAAATGTGTATTTAACTAGACTGCAACAAAATATCACCGGATAGTTTCAGGTTTTCAAATAAATTGCCACTAGAATTTAAATGGGGAATGTCTCATGTAATAAGATCAGGAGGATTTCATCATTTTTGGTTGAGGTAACAACTAAATCAGTCCCTGAAGTAGAAGGCAGAAATGAGCAGGAAGTAATATTACATGCAGCAGGCAGGGTCTAAAGGTTAACCACTGTGACCAATACCTATTTATTCATCCCACGGCCATCTAGTTGCTGAGTGCTTTGAGAAATCCAAGGAGGATAATGGATGGTTCTTGCCCTCAGCAGTCTTGGTATTTAACAGAGCATATAAGAGTCTTTGTATATTCTTATATTGAAAGATATACTTGAATTCAGAAGTAAATTCTGAGCATGCCATTCAAAAAATTATTAATAATTGTTTCTTCCTTCAGAGAGGTCAAAGAATCCAAAAGATGACAAAAATAGGATAGAGGGAAAGTGAGCAACCATCTTAGTTAAGTAGAGACCTTTGAGACACTAAGTTGTATATGCTCTTTTGCAATAAGAATGTGATAGAAGGTGCATAAAAACCTATTCTGGAGTCATTGAGGGAAGAATACCAAATGGAATAGCAACCTATGGACACAGAATACTGGGACAGTACAGATTCCTTCAACTGCTTACTTCTTTCCTCTCTAGTTGGCATCCTACCCAGGCAAGGTTGCCTCTCTACTTTTGGATTCAGATGACATGCCAGTGCAGGGCATGGCTCTGAATCCCTGGAGCAGCTGTTGATGGGCTAGTGATGCAGGAGAGCTCCCTCCCCTTGAGGACCAACAGGAAACAAAAGACAGAACAATGCAGGCAGATAAAGGTCGCTGCTGCCTCTCCCCATGAACTTCTGTGCAGTGTGGCTCTTTACTGGAGAAGCCCTATGTGCTGAGTGAATACAAATGCCAAGCAATGTGCTCTGTCCTTCACGGCCTATTGTGTAGCACAGGCAGTAGGATAACACTTCAATGCTTTGCATCTTCCTTTGCCCCACTTACCTTCTTTCCTCTCCCTCACTGCCCCCACCCCTATATTTCTCTCCCCCACTCCTTCTCTAAGCTTAAAAACATTCATTGGTTTTTATTTGCAATTCTAGAATAGGGCAAGTGTTCCAATGAGCTGAGCAGAGGTGGTTGGCTTTGTAGACAGAAAAGAGCTGAAGAAAGCAGACACAGAGAACAAAAAGCAGTTGAGTTGTTTCGGAGTAACTTTCATTATAGGGTTAAAACAGAGAAGATTTCCATATTGTGTCTGAGGCTCAGATAACCCAGGCCCCTTCTGATTGGTTGCTGTGAATCTCCTTTTTTTTCTTCTTTTTTTTTTTCTTTTTTAGCATCTCTTAAAGTTGTGGCACCTTTATCTTCATCTCAGGCTCTGATTTCTAAAGGACCCAGGCTACCAATCTTTATTTCTTAAGCATATTAATTTGTTCAATAGAAGTTTACTGAATACTAATACTAATACTAATGAGAACTATATTTTAGAAATAGTGTATAATCCAGAGACAATTGTAATTTATCATTTTGCCTGAACTATATCATTGCACTCCTGAAGCAAAACAGTTTCTCAATAATAACTAATACTTGAACAGCTCTTACTGTGTGCCATGTTCTAAGCACTTTACATAGATTAACATACTTAATCCTCACAGCAATCCATGAGGCTGTGTGAGTCATTCTCCTTTTGCCAAGTGGACACACACACCAGTGACCTGCTCACTGTGAAGGTGGCGAATGGCACTTTATATCCAACCTCATAGCTCCCTGTGTGACTTGCCATTTCCTTGCTCACCCTCAGCTCCTGGGACTTGGACCTCCAGTGTCAGCACTTTGCCTTACTTTGCTTTCTAGATGACTAAGGACGACACACATTAAACTCAGGACTACACTGGAAAACTATACTGTCACTTAGTTTCCCTAAGAATGTTAGTTGAATTCTATTAGAAGACTGTTCAGCTTCCAGTGAGCCTTCTGTACAAGGGCATCGTCACTGCGCCAGTGGAACAGCATGATGGGACCACACCAGACTTGCATATTTGTGCCACTGGCATGATTCAGTCTGTAGTATTAGCAAGAAACCACACACTAGAGACTTATTTTAAGTACAGTATAACCTCAGGTAGTAAGACTGTGGAGGAGGAAAACCATAGCCCTCACCTCCCTATTGCTGTCTCCCCAAAAGAAGGAAATAACTGCCACACATTGAGAAACTTACTAAACCAATTTGCCTGTTCACAAAGAGCACACTTAGAATTTTTCCTTTACTTACTATGCCTATCTTGGCTCACACAAAAATTAAGAAATGTATGAAATACACTATTAAAATATAAAATACCAGTATCATGGAAAACATACGAATAAATAAAAGGTAAGAACTTAGATATGGGCCTATTCAGATTCTGTCTTTAAAGAAAAAAGGGTAAAGGGCTGGAGTTCCATTCATTCAATCAACATTTACTATCCTGATACTACATGCCAGACACTGCTAAATGTAGACAATACAAAGATGACTAAGGCATTGTCTCCCACAGAAAAGGCTACAAGGTAATGAAGAAGCTGTGATTTGAGAATACATGTTCAATCTGAATTTCTGATACATGTTTTGGTGGTTGGATGAGAGTAAAAGCTGCATGAGAGGAGCTATGAACAGGGACCCTGTGCTTAAATCTCATGATACTTTAGAGAGCTCCAAGAACCATGTGATTTGTTTGTTTGGTTATTGGGGTTTTTTTTGCCGGGGGGGGTCATCATCATATAAATTTTTTTTCCATTATATAAATTTTAAAACTGTGGAGATGAATCAGAAAACTATTAGTGATATAAGTAAAAATAAAGCTAGAACTTGGTCTCAAGGTTTACTGACTTGATTTCTAAAGGACCATTGAGGGCCCATCCTACTTATGAACTAAAGCCTGGTGATTTGAAGCTTGGGCTCAGCATAACAAAAATTATCATAAAATTGTCCTGAAAGTAATTTCATGGTACAGTGGGAAGGGACCTGTATAAGCACCTATTGTATGCAGGTCCCTGAAATAGTCATGTAAAATACATGGTATTTGAGACACACTTTGATCATCTGTAAAAATGGAACCAAAAGTTTTGATGACTTACCCACAACTAGTAATTGACCCTGAGATTAATATTCAAACCCAATGTCTCTGAATTCAAAACCAGCCATGTTTCTGTTATAGGCAGGCTTCCTTCCTCCTCATGGTAGGTAAGGAAATGTCTGGTGCTGTCACTAACTGCATGACTTTGGACTTGTCTCTGGAAACTAGAAACCTAAAGCAAGAAAAGACCTTGAAAGTATAGCTTAATTTCTCCATTTTATATATGAGGAAACAAACATTCAAATAAGCTTAAAGAAACAGAGTGCGTGACAGGTGGTATTGGTGGTGGTGTTATTATTGTTGTTTTCTACTGAGATATAAGGAGAATTCCACTGATCTGTTTAGTACCTTCAGATATACTTGGTTATTGCCTTTGCTGAAATATCTGTGAAATACTAGTAAGGAAATCAATTTAGAACTGTTTGTCATTTTTACTTTAAATGCATCACAGGTAAGAAAGAAATCTTTTAACTCTTGCCAAAACAATACCCAGAAGGTTCTTCTTTAAAGATTTTTAAATAAGTACCAAAGTCAACAGAGATAGTGAGTATCTTTAGTTGGAGTGCGATTGATACATTATTTATTTTCTGATTATTAACCTACATATTTTAATGAGTTCATTTCTCCTAAGGCCCATTCGCAGAGGGTATGAGAGAGAACAAGAGAAGGTCATGGGAAAGCAAAAAGGAACAAGTTCATGCTGAATGGAACATGAAAATCAAACTTGGGGGCACCTCTAGTCACATGGCTACTTTTTCATTTTTTTGGCAAAATACAGAGAGCACAAAATCCAGAAGTACTCACTGCCCTACCCCCAGCTTCATTTCTAGAAATTTTTTATAATTGTTTCAGTTAGTTAATGCTGTTAAACATATTTTGGCATCCTTGTTCAAATCCTGAAATAAAATCCTTCTTTAAAATATGAAATTCATAGATATTTGAGTAAAACTTCCAGCCCTGGCCTCTTTGCTGAATCACATTACCAGCCGCCTTCCAGGCATTTGCTCAGTTTTACCACCAGTTTCTCCATCAGGTTTGGACATACTCCAATCTAACTTTTCAAGAGCATACCAGTCCCCATCGATCCTTTGTTTCAAACCATTTTCCATAATAATTTGAATGATAGTACTATTATCCTAATAATCTTTGCTGAAAATCTTGGCATTTCCTGTCTATTATACTTTCTCACATTCAGCTACCAAATCCTATAGCTTCTACCTGAATATATGTCTCCATCTTTTTCCAAGGTTCTCACTGAGCTTCATTATCACTTGCCTGGCCACCGTTATAACTGGTCTCCGTATCTCACCGTCATTTTTAATCAAGTAGCATTGGATAGGCCAGATTAATTTCCCTAGAGCATAAAAATTGTCAAGCCTGGGAAAGAGGCGAACACCACCAATAACACACAGTGGGGGGTATAAAGCAGGTTACTGGTGGACACCTAAAGTCAGAGAATTACTAAAAGAATACATTTGAAGACAATTTCTCACCACCCCATAAAGAAGAGTATTTGGGCCAAGCATAGCTGAACATACCAGGGGCTTGGGCTCCAGAAGACAGGCTCTGCCCTCCCTACCTCTATTTATTTATAGAGAAATGGGGGGAGTTAGGGGTGAGAGCTCACAGACAATCATCTAATTATGAGAATTAAAAGGCTTCAGGAAAAAAAAAGGCTTCAGGTTTACATATTACATAGTAGGAGGAAATACCCTTGCTGGTAAGAAAACATCGAGGTCCAGGTACTAGTCACCTAGGAGATTGCATGCCATCTTCAGTATCAGCTGCAGACCTTGTCACCTTCCTGCTGAAACATTTATTCTTAGTCTGCCTGAGAGGAGCTACCTGGGCTATCCAGAAGACAAAGCAAATATGTCCGACTTAAAATCAAACTCATTTTCACAGCCCTACTCAAAACTCTTCTCAGATTCCTCATTGCCTAGAAAGGGAAATATATTTCTCTAGCCTGATAAGCAAATTCATTTCTAGGAGATTATTTGCCTACCCTTTAATATGGCCCTAATACGATTCTACTTATTGTTTCTCCATTCCTGCCAAGTTGACTCAGTCCTGATTCTTTGGCACATACAGTATCACTTGACTATGTGCACTTGTTCATACTTTTCCTCCTGCTGGAATATCTTCATCTGCTTTTCACCCATGACTCTTACAAAGCTACTCTTCCTTCAGGGACTAGCTCAAATAATAGTGCTTCCATGAAGATGTACCTGCTTTCCTCCATATCACCTCAACCCCAGTGAGTTATCTTCCTTGTTTGGACCTCCATTGCATTTGTTTTACCCCTCTGGTTCTCCTCATAGTCTTCCTTGTATTATAATTATCTGTTCACCTTCCTGTTTACAATCTATATCCTAGTACACTTCATACTTAATTTTGGGTTTAAAAAATGTCTAATTCAATTTTAAAACAAATTGCATCACATATTGCATACTGTATACATAGTAAGAGCATATAAATTGAGCAAACGTCTTGTTTGGGAACTTTGTTCAGGTCCATGTATATACTATATAAATATGTATAATTCAAGGGACCATAACTGATTAGGGCTATTTTGTTCAAGATACATTGAACTAGTTAAAGAAATATAAACTTTATTATAAAATTATGAGTTTTTCCCAGAATCAGAAACCAAAAAAGGATTAGGACTTCAGGAGCATAGATCTTATATCAGTCAGTCATGATGCCAGCAGGAAGCATATGGCACCCTCAGAAAGCATAATTGGACTATTTGGAGAGAGCAGAGTTAAAGGAAATCAACAAGGTAAATTGAAGCTCCTTCTCATGCTCTTTTAGGCCTGAAGGTGGTAACAGAGCCTGCCTGGTGCTAGATCCAGGGAGCATTTATTGAAACCTAGTGAAATCTCTAGCCATAGCCAAAGGAGAAGACCATCCTACAGAAGCTGTGACCTTGATACAGAAATACAGCCACTGCAAATCTGCAGACTCAGGGGGAGGAAGCCAAAAAATAAATACTCCAGCTTCTCTACTGCCTTTGGATCTCTTAATAATACCTCTCATCAGCCAAACCCACCTGGGAAGAGGGCAGGGGAGTCAGTTCAACCGGTTGATGAAGATCAGACTCTCCTGGGAAACCAAGTGTGGAGGAGGAAGGCAAAGGAGTAGATCCTCAAAGAAAAATGAATAATCAACCTGCTGGCATTCTCTCTTCATACCATATTTCTATAAAAACAAAGAAGCATGAAGAATCCATATTCAAATGGGCTTTTTAGCTTCTCCTGCACAGCAAGGGAAAGATGGCTCCCAGGTTTACATATCATCTGATCAAGAAATCAGCTCATCTCATCAGTGGTCTCCATCTCAAACCCAAATTCCTGAGAATGTTTGGCCAAGCTTCAGATATTTAATTCCCAATCACCTGTGACTGGGGGACCTTTGGAGGTATAAATGTGACTGCCAAATGACTCAACTCAGATTATACATGAAGTAATGTTTTCATGCTATAGTCAAGGTCATCAAGTTACTTACCTACAAGTTCATAAGGAGAAAAACAAACTGGAAATAACAACTTACCTATTCTCTGAGCTCTATCATTAATGCAGCCAAGTATGACACCCACCCTATATTAGGCCCTAATGCACTGAACAGATTAATCAATCTAAAAGAAATATTTTCATATACCAACAAAATTCAGAGTTAAAAATGCACTTGGGTATTGTTTGTTTATTTGCCTCAAACTCTGCCTCAGGCTCATTGAACACTGCTCAACAATAAGCATCTCAGTAAAAGTTCAAGGCAAAATTCCAACTTTAGAAAATGTATTGACAACTTTAAAAAAACGCTAAGAAGAAAAGGTATGCCTGAAATTCTGTCTCCACTGTGGAAAGAACAAGTGATTCTTTTATGATACTATTGTCCCAAGATGTATATGAGCAATAAACATTACAGGAATCTAGCATCACACTATGGAGTTCCTTGTTCCCAAATGTATGCATGTAAAGTTGAACAAACTGAAAGAGCTAGAAAGTGTTCCTTCTAACAGTTAGAGCAACTCTATTTTGAATAACAAAATAATATGAAACCCCTACTGTATGTCTTCCTAAGTCATCATTAGGATAGAAATTGTGTGCTGCCTCTACAATGTATATATATATTTTTTAATTTTATTTTATTAAAATTAAATAAGGAGTAAGGAAATTACTATGCTCTGGGGTTAGACTTGGACTCAAATTCTAGATCTGCCACATCATGCTCACTTCGGCAGCACATATAGATCTGCCACATAATTATTCTGTGACTGACAGCCAAGTCCTTCAGAAAGCAGAACCTGGGGGAAGGAATAAAGTGCTCACATCTCGCTTGGGAGGTGCAAGAGTGGTATACCACTCACATGCCCCTGCAGGACTAAGATGCTCATTCCTCCCAGCCACAAGTGGTGTTGGCTATAAGTGGCTGGCACCTGTGTCCATACCCAGGCATTGCCCTTGACTGAAGAAAGCCACAAATGTTACCTTTCCTCCCCAAGGGCAACCCACATTCAGTAACTCATTCATGTACTAGTACAAGACCCTGGCCCTTTACCTAAATTGGGGAATTTCTGAAGAGTCATTCTTAGTTTTAGAGTTCCCCCATGAGACTGGCTGAAGTTGCTGTTGCAACTACATTTCCATTCAGCTTCTCTCTGGGTCCATTCTGCATTCATTGTTCCCTCAAAGTTGTTGATCTAGAGAACACTCCCAAAAAAACATACTGCCTGAAAATTCCAATGTCTTAGAGTCTGTTTCCCAGGGAACCTAATCTGCAACAGTTGGTATTATAAATGATCCTACAAAGAAGGCTCTAAAATAGATTTTGGAGCTGGATCACTCACTGACAAGCTGGCAAAGACAACCCCATTACTGGTAGCAGGAAGAGTATATATTGCCCCAGGCTTGCTGTAGCGGTGCAATTGTTAGGAACTTTTATAAGTGTTGAACCGGAATGAGAAGAGAATGCACTATCAAGTACAATAGACAAGGCATTTTAGAGGTATAGGGGAAGTAGCTATTTTAAGAGTTACAGAAGTGGTTGGCTATTGCTAGATCTATCCAGCATACTGAAGAAAGCAGTGAAAGGGTGATCATTGTTAATCACTAATTTAAGGCAAAATGTGAAATCCAGAGGCCTTCCTTGACAACACATGAAGGGACTCTTATCTCCTGCATGCAGGAAACAGAAAAAAATTGAGAATAAGGCCCAGGCCTTAATTATAGTAAAAGAGTAAAAGAATACCAAAGAGAGTTGAATTCTTAACCTCAGCAAGTCTTCTACTTCAAAATCAGGGCTTTGATTGAGAAAGAGTCAACTTTGAAGTGCAGAATGAGGACATCTGGGTCAAGGCACTCAAAAATCTCTTGATCCATCTAAAACTTGTGGGCCTGCAGATATATCCTGCCTGCTTTTCCATGTTAGAGACCCCCACCCCTGAGGAGTCTGAGTCCCGATCATCATGTCCTTCTTAGGTCAGAAGTAATGGTTTGCTTACCATCAAAATTGGACAGTATGGTACAAAGAGATGTCCCCAGTGAATCACCAAACATATTCTTTCCTGCTTCTTGTGTAATAGCCTTACCTCCTCCTGGTGATCAAGGTCAACTACCCCTGCCAGGATGGTGACTCCTTTCCTTGCTTACTTTTTTCTTGGTATGAGCCTGAAGTTTTTGGACAATAGCCATAACTTAAAGGTTATTAGGATTTTCACAGTATTCTCTGAAAAAAATGCTTCCCCCCTAGGAACCAAGACCTCCAAACTTACAGAACCTAGAGTTGTGGAATAGGAAGCACAAATTACCTAAGTGGACACTAGGAATGATAGTAAATAGGGCCACTCCTTCTTCCACTCTTTGATTCCCAGCCCCAATGTCTGACATTGTACCTAATAATGGTCATTGATTTAGGGTATATATTGAAGTTTGGAAGAGCAAACCCCATTATTACGGGGTATCATTTCCATGCTGACTCCTTAGCTACATCTTTAAAGTTCTTTTATCCATTCGTCAGGCCAGCAACTTCTAAGTGTTGTGGTATATAATAGGAAAAATGACTCTCACGGTCATGTGCCCATCGCCATGTCTCCTTTGCTCTTACGTGGGTTCCTTGGTCTGGGCAATGTTATCATAAAATATTTTATGTATTCAAAGATCTTGTTGCTGGCTAAGGCCCTGCAGAAGACAAGGAAAACTCATACCTGAAATACATGTCAATTCCAGTCACAATAAATCACTTTTCCTTCCATGGTAGAAGGGTTTAATGGTATTATTGCTCCCAAGTTATAACTTGGTACCAAGATACTGGGAGAGCTCCTCAAGGGATAATACCATATCAGGGACTTAGCACTTGTCTTTCTTGCTGGCAGATTGAGAATTTGTGATAGCAGAAGCTAGTTGAAACTCGGTGAGGTGGAGCCCATGCTGTTGGGACCACGCATACCCTCCATCCCTGCCACTGTGGCTACTCCCTCAAGTGTCCATGCACATAGGTGACCACTGACAGAAGCTGGTTGATGTCAACTAGCCAAGTCATTCTGTCTGCTTATTAATAGTCATTAACTGCCTCTTCTGTGCTACAAAGACCATATTTCATGCCATCTCCTTTAGGTCCTCCTGTATGCCTCTTCCCTGGATCTCTTTTTCCTTGATCTTTCAATTTTCTCCTTCTAGACCTCTGAATAACCAATGAAGCCATCTTCTATTGTCCATGAATTAGAGCCTGAGTCACCCCTTAGCTAAGCCACCTAAGACCAACAGAGGTGCAAACAATGGTGAGGAATTTCTAAAAGAAGTATTAGAAGAGGGAGATAATGAATATCAGTTGTATTGTCAAGACATCTGCAGTAACAGAGGCTGCAGTTTATTCTGCTATTTTTCCTTTTGTGAGTTTCTCCAGGAAAGGAAACCAACCAGAATCCTGGAGGAGCTCTTCACAGATGGTGTGACCTTACTGTATGAGGCCAGTGAATCCAAGTGGCACAAAGAATGAAACTTAGTGGATCAAGACCAAGGCACACATTTCCCCAGCTACTGGAAATGTTTTTGCTACTATAGATTCAAAGTTGTATTCTACTTGGGGAATTGTCCTCAGTTAAAGGAACCTTCTTTGGTCAAGATTATGTTCATGCAAGAGTACAATGGCCTGGTCTCTTTACCATAGTTTGGGACTTCTCTGAAAGATCATCCCAGTTACAGAGCTCTTTTTATTGATTGAGACTGGTGTTACGACCGTATCACTGTTCAACTTTTACCTCTGACAATCCTCCTTTCTTTGCTCCTTTACGAGTGCTGTTCCCAAGAGCATTCCCCAATAAACCTTCTGCACACAAATGTTTGAGTCTTGGAGTCTGTTTCACAGGGCACTGTACCAATGACAAGCCCACATTGTTCAACAAAGGCCTCTTCTGACATACTCTACTTCTCATCCATAGCCTCTTCTTTCTCTTCTTGACATACAAAAGGGAAGATTTCTGAAAGCCAAAATCACATATCTCAGGTAAGTTGTTAGCAGACTTCAGTCATATCCACTCCTCCTGGAGCAGAGGAATTAGAGTTCAGTATTGATGTTGCTCAAAAGAACCCCATGGTGCCTCAGGCCAATTTCAAGTAAGACAGCTTACCAACTCAGCAACAAAAACAAAATAAACTTAAAGATGTCAAGAAATGGGCCACTGGGCAGAAGAAACAAATCTCACACAAAGAATATAACCAAGCTGGGCCAGGAACGTCGTGACAGCCCTGGAAGTCAGCAAAGTAATCCAACAGAGCCATCAAAAATAGAAGCTGACCAGAGGGACTGGCCACGATATCAGTGAAAAGTTAAAATTATCGATAGACATGAATGTGGACTGACTGCTCTAATTGGCCTCGAGCTACAGAGGAGAAAAATTGGAAGTGTCCTTGGAAAAAGTTCAAAGACAAAAAAACAAACACAGAGTTTCAATCTATTTGTTGGACTGATTCCTGACTTGTCTTTCTTAACCACTGAGAACGGTGTCTACCCCTTCACACTGCCAAGCTGATAATGGAAGAATCAGACTATAGGAAGTAAACCTAGAAAGAAGGAAGAAAAAAAAATTTAAACTACTTGATTTTCTTTTTTCCTTTCCTTTTCCACGAATTGAAAAATTGATAACAATCATCCTTTTAACATTGCTACTAAACATAAATATTTTCTGATAACTTTTAAAGGATATCCTCTGACATCTTTTTATAGAATATATTAAGTATATAGCTGAATGATCATTTACATTTGTGTACTCTTGTGTAGCTATCACCCAGATCAAAATGTAGAACATTTCCATCACCCTATAAAGTTTTTTCATGCCTCCTTCCAGTCAACAGCATAATACCCACCTTCCATCTGCTCAAAGTAACAACTTTCTGAGTTTTATCTCCATAGTCTAAATATCAATGCCTCTTTTAAAGATAAATCAAGTTCAAAAACATAGTTCCTGAGATCTAAGTTCTCCTTACCATGGTTGGGAGTAGTGTGAAACGAAAGGGGTATATGTGGCTGGGGAATACAGACTTGGATATCCTCCTACGATAAGGAAACTAGGAAAAGTTTCCATTCCTCCTTGGTGTCTACAGCAGCAAGAAACATACCCAAATTAATTCTCAAAGGATGATCCTATTACATTAAATTTTCAAACTATCTTGCTATGTTTTATTTCATTTCTGCATGACATGGATGAAGACAAATATACATAGAGATAAACAAGGAAAATCCAAAAAGGAGAAAACTGAATTTGTAAAAGAAATATGTCAAGAGTAGCAAAATTCTGTGAGCTAACTGATCTCAAACACCACCATATAAGCTAAATGAAGGTGGCCTAACTTTAAGCTTATTTCCTGAGTAATCGACTTGAGTGAGTGGTGTAATCACAGGACAAAAGAAAGTTTAGCCTTTAAAAGCACATGCCACGGGTTATAAAAGGTAATGGATTAGACAAGTGTGAGCATATAACTTGAGCCAGTTCCCAGCGTATTGGGGAAAAAGGAAGAAGGAAAGATATAGAGATGAGGAGTTAACAAATACCCTTCTAAGCAAGTTTGTATGAACGTAATACTAGAAATAAGTATAGATATATAAATACATAAAGTATTTATATATTAATACATAAATATGGATATTTATATATAAATATATATAAAGTGTGTGTGTATATATAAAAAACATTTCCCATTTTCTTCCTCAAATATAACACTCTCCATTTCATCTCCTAATGGAGATGTGCCCTGATGTCTCACTGGACAGTCTGTTGCTTCTGTCTTTCTCACTCTCTGACTCTCCATTCAAGCTATTCTCTTTTCCCAAACTTTTGAAGTAGGTGGCTAAGAACATTGTCTTCTATACTAATGGAAATGATTGGCACCTTGATAAGTTTTCCAACCCTTTTCATTTCCAAACTAGGAAAGTTCTCTAGGGAACTCCCTTCAGAGTTACCTTGATTTTCAGTCCATACCTCAATTGTTTTGTTCTTTTACTTCAGAATATTATGGGGATACAAACATTTTGGTTACATATAATGCCTTTGTCTCACCCAAGCCAGGGCTACAAGCTTGCCCTTCCTTGATACAGTGTGCACTGCATCCATTAGCTTTGAGTTTACCCACCCCGTCCAACCCCCTCCCACCTGACCAGCACTCAGTGAATATTACTTCCATGTGAGTACCTTAGTGTTGATCAGTTAGTATCAATTTGATGGTAAATACATGTGGTGCTTTTTTTTCCATTCTTGTGATACCTCACTTTAAAGGATGGGCTCCAGCTCTATCCAGGATAATACAAGAGGTGTTAGTTCACCATTGTTTTTTATGGTTGAGTAGTATTCCATGGTATACATATACCACATTTTATTAATCCACTCAAGTATTGATGGGCACTTGAGTTGTTTCCACATCTTTGCAGTTGTAAATTGTACTTCCATAAACATTCGAGGGCAGATGTCTTTATTATAGAATGTCGTTTTTCCCTTTGGGTAGATGCCTAATAGTGGGATTGCTGAATAAAATGATATTTCTATTTTTAGCTCTTTGAATATTTCCAAATTACTTTCCACAGGGGTTCTACACTGCAGTCCCACCACCAGTGTAGGAGTGTTCCTATCTCTCCACATCCACACCAGCATTTCTTGTTTTGGGACTTTTTGATAAAGGCCATTCTCACTGGAATTAGATGATATCGCATTGTGGTTTTGATTTGCCTTTCCCTAATGATTAGAGATATTGAGCACTTTTTTATATGTTTGCTGGCCATTATTCTATCTTCTTTTGAAAAGTTTTGGTTCAAGACCCCAAAGCAATCACAGCAGCAATAAAATTAAAAAGCTTTCTGCACAGCCAAGGAAACTATCATTAGAGGGAACAAATAACATATAGAATAGGAGAAAATATTTGCATGCTACACATCAAATAAAGGGCTGATAATAAGAATCTATATAGAACTTAAAGAAAATCAACAAGAAAAAATCAACCCCTTCTGAAAGTAGGCAAAGGACATGTTTTGTCTTTTATGCCCTCCTTCTAGAATTTTGAATATTTATTTTCAGGAAGAGTAAGAAGGTCCTCATATTATTGTGTTCCCCTCATACATTCCACTTTCTGTTTGTTGGAATTTGGGTTCTCCAGGAAGCAGTCTCTGGTTGAGGTTGGTATTCAGAACATTTTCTAGGGAGTGCTCTTGAGATCAACACAAGTAGAAGGAAGAGTAAGAAAGCTGGAGAGGCAGAGGGAGAAATTGAACTACAACACAGGCCCAACAGCCTCAGCCAACTGGAGATCTGGAGCTCAGGAGAGGGAAAAACCTACCAGATTTGTGTCCCATATTCAGCTAAAATGGCTGGGCCTTTATACTGTCCCATACTGATTAGTCATTGAATGTAGGCCACCTATGTTAGTCAGCGTTCTCCAGAGAAACAGAACCAACAGAATGTATACACACACACATACTATATATGCAGAGAAAGAGACAGAGATATATTTTAAGGAATCAATTCACTTGATTGTGAGTGCTGGCAAATCCAAAATCTGCAGTGTAAGCCACAGGCTGGAGACCCAGAGAAGAGTTGCAGTTAGAGTCCAAAGATGATTTTCTGGCAATTTCCCCTTCTTCCAGGGAGGTCAGTCCTTTTCTACCAAGGCCTTCAACTGATTGGATAAGACCCATCCACATTATGGAGGATAATCTACTTTACTCAAGGTCTACTGATTTAAATGTTAATCTCATTTTAAAAAAAATACCTTCACAGAAACACCTAGAATAATGTTGGACCTAATGTCTGGGTACCATGGCCTAGCCAAGTTGACACATAAAAACTAGCCATCACACCACCACAGAAAGGCGTTACTTTGAGCAAAGTGGTCTCCACAGCTGAGGCAATCCCTGAAGGGGCTGACAGCTGAAAACAGTCTGACAGCACACCCAGCAGCTGGGGGCAATGAGCCTTTCCTTGAGGAAGAACCTGGGCAGTGCCTTTTTGTGTTTGTCACAACTTTGAGGTTAATTAAGTGTATTCAACAATTAAATTTACAATTTAAAAACATAGTCAGTGATACATTTCAATGCAAAGTTTAATAAACATATTAAGATGTAAAAATGAAGGACACATGCCTTTATCAAAGAAAATCAATCAGGTAAGAGTGTTTAATATAGCTGAAGTTATTATTTATATATGCAATGAACCACATTGTAGTGTCTATGGTATATATGCTACCCAGAATAGCTGCCATCACTCACCCAGAGATCCTCTCTCAGAGCTAGCTTACATCTCTTATCTCCTTTAAAGCCGGGTGTAGTGGCCTCTTAAGGTGGCAGCTGATGTGAAGGAGGGGGAAATAGACAATTTAGAGACACTTACCCTGTGACTTAAGCAATTACTTGATAATTATTTCCTGAAATCAACTAGTGAATATTATTTAAGAATAACTCATCAGGGATCAGAACAGGAACACAAATCCAGAGAGGATTTTCTACCTCCCTCATTTTCTGTTTTTCTCCAGGTCCTAGTAGGCATTACCCCAGACATGAGACACCAACAATGCAAGAGTTGGGTGAATAAGAACGGATGGAGTGGAAGAATGATCACTTGGGACGTGGCCCTCTGTATTCCCCATCTACTAGAATTAATTCCTTTAGAGGATTCATCCATCCTCCAGTCTCAGTTAAGGAAGTTTGCATGAGAGTCATTCCTCTCTCCCCTTGGCCGCACTGATTGGCTCCAAAATGAGCACACGATGCAGAAGAAAGAGCCAATGAAATATTTGCTGAAGTTTCTGGGGAAAAGGGAGGGAGAACCAGTGTGGTGAAAGATTGCTACAGCCACCCTGAGATAAGAGATAAGTCTTGTTGGCAGTATTTGCACCTCAGGATAAAAGACAGTTAGTCCTGCTCTGATTATTTTAGTTATGTAAGTTTATGAATTTTCTCTTTTTTGTACTTTATGAGATATATACACAAAAAGATGCAAAAATATATGTGAGGATTAAACACAATTATAAAGCAAACACCAATGTAACCACAAGCAAGGCAAGAAATAGAATATTGCCAGCATCTCAGGAAGCACCTGCGTGCTTCTCCCACCCCAAGGTAACCATTTGCATGATTTCTGTTATAATCATTTCTCCTCTGTATTGCACAGCTTCTGTATGCCTTCCAGATCTACTGTGCATCCTTCACCTTGCCACATACCCTAGTAGAAAGAAATTTATAGATTATATCAACAGATTCTCTCTTCCTCTGGTTTCCAGTTCAGTAGGACCAAAGGGAGGTACTAGAGGAAGATTAGAATGTGGGAGGAGAGGAAAAACCAAGGAATTTCTTTGTCACCCAGTTTAGGGTAGTGTCTGGCTGCAGTTATGTCTCTTTTTTGTTTGCAGTTCCTGCCAGGCATAACCTTTCTTCTGTGGTCCCCATGCCATCATGGTTCTAGCATATAACCCGGGGGCCCCTGCATCTGAGCTGTGGTAATATTACCCCTCCCTACAACCCTCCAGCCAAAGGAGGTCCTGCTGTTGCTAATCTCTGGTAAAGTCCACCATCCCCTCTTTGGCTTCGCAGCTCTTCTGTTACCTGTATAATTATTTCCCTACATTTAATTTCTTCTGTTGAAATACCTAGAATGGTTTCCTTTTTCCTTACTGTACTATGAGATTAAGAGGGGAAAAAAAGTCTGTCCACAACATAAAAGAAAAAGCTTTCAACATTTCACCACCAAATATGTTCATCAGAATAAGAAGTTCCTCCTATTCATAGGTTTTTTCTTGGCCTTATTTCCAATATTTTTATTGTGGTAAAATACACATAATGTTTACCACCTAAACCATTTTTAAATATACAGTTCGGTATATTAAATACATTCATAACACTGTGCAACCATCACCTCCATCTCTAGAATTCTTTTCATCTTGTAAAACTGAAACTCTATGCCCATTAAACAATAACTCCTCCTTCCCCCTGGCAACCACCATTCTAATTTCTGTCTCTGTGATTTTGTCTACCCTAAGTGCCTCATATAAGTAGAATTATATAGTATTTGTCTTTTTGTGACTGGCATATTTCACTTAACATAATGTCCTCAAGGTTCATCCACGTTGTAGCATATGTCAGAATTTCCTTCCTTTTTAAGGCTGAATAATATTCCATTGTATGTCCATACCACATTTTGCTTATCCATTCATCTCTTGACGAGCACTTGGTTTGCTTCCCCACTTTACCTATTATGAATAATGCTGCTAAGAACACAGGTATACACATACGTCTTTTAGACTCTGCTTTCAATTCTTTGGGGGATATATGGAGAAGTAGAATTGCTAGATAATATTGTAATTCTATTTTTAATTTGAGGAACTGTCCTATTATTTTCTACAATGGTTGTACTATTTTACATTCTCAACAACGGTGCACAAGCATTCCCATTTCTTCACATCTTCACCAACACTCATTTTCTGGGATATTTTTTGATAGTAGCCATCCTAATAGGTATGAGATAGTATCTCATTGTAGTTTTAATTTGCATTTCCTTAAGGATTAGTGATGTTGATCATTTTTTAATATACTTACTGGCCATTTGTATATTTTCCCTGAAGAGATGTCTATTGAAATCTTTTTCCTATTTTTGAACTGAGTTGTTTGCTTTGTTGTGGTTGAGTTTTAGGAGTTCTCTATCTGGATATTAGTCCCTTATCAGATATATGATTTGCAAATATTTTCTTCTATTCTGTGAGTTGTCTGTTTATATTGTGTTGATATTATGCATGTTTAAAAAACAGGTTTTTAACATATTTATCATGAATATATGCTGAATTATATAAAAGTATTTTTCTACATCTATTCAGACTTTTATGATTTTTTCCTCCTTTAATCTGTTACTGTGGAAAATTACATTAATATTCTCTTTTCTCAATTTGATCCTCCCCAAAAGCAGAGTTTAAGACAAAATATTATGTGCAGGTAGTTTATTTGGGAAGTAATCCCAAAAATGAGAAAAAAGAAATGAAATAGAGAATTGCCTATACAAGGATGCCCTATCAATTTGGCCACCTCTAAGGGTAACTGATGCTCAATCCCATTGGACATTCTGAGGAGCCTTACAAATTTGCATGTCAGAACTTTCCACATAGGGAATTTAAAAAGTAAACATTTATCTATCAATTCCCCAATGGGGACCTGTCCCCTATTGGAAAAAAATGGCACCCAAATATTAACTCCTTCACACTTTCATAACATACAGGTGTGAGTACCTGAAGGTTCCCACAAGTATCTCACACTGAAGTGTCAACAAAAAAATCAGGAAGCAAGAGAACGTATAAGGCTGAGGTGCAGTACTGCAAGATTGTATCTATGGAAATATGGTTAAAGCCCGTGTGGTACTGTTCTCCCTAACAATGGTTGGAGGAAAAGGTAGGACCACAAGGACTTGAAGTAGTACCCATTAGTTTTGTACAATAAATATTAATTTAAATTTACTAACATTTACTTTTTTTCTTAATTACTTCTTGAACATCAGACTTTCAATATAGAATCATTTTTCTTCCATACAACTTTCAAAACTTTCTTTAGTCAGGGCCTGACAGAATGCACTATCTATGTTTTTGTATGAAAATATCTTTATTTCGACTTCATTCTTGATATTTTTAAGGGTTAGGATTTTATTTTGGATGATATGTTCAACTTTTTAATGATTATGTTGCATTGAATACTGGCTTCCATTGTTGTCATTAAGATAGCCTACTAACTGCCACTCATTGGAAATAATCTTTTTTTATGACTACTTTTCAGAATTTCTATTTGTCTTTAATTCCGTGTTTACTGTGAATCTAGATCTGAATTTCTTTTTGTTTATCCTGCTTTGGAGTCTTTAGGTTATTTGTATCTTTGGATTGGAGTCTTTCACCAATTCTAGAAAACTATCAACTATCTTTTTAAATATCACCTCTTCATTCTGTCTGTTCTCTTCTTTTGGGACTCCGAACAGAAGTATGTTAGACCTTTCACTATATGCAGTAAGCATCTAATGCACTCTTGTGTACTTTCCATCATTTTGTCTCTGTGTTGCACTCTGGATAATTTCTTTTGACCTATAATCTAGCTCACTAATGCTCTAGTCACCCAAGTCTCATCTGCTATTAGGCCCATCTACTGAGGTTTTTTTTAAACTCAATTTTATTGAAGTATAAATTTGTCACTCATTGAGTTTAATTTAGGTCATTATATCTTTTATTTCCTAAAGTTCAATTTGATTTACTTAAAAACTTGTCACTTTTTATAGTTTCCTGTTCCCACCTTCAAATTTGTCTATTATTTTATTACTTTATACTCAATGTCTGATAATTCCAATATCTTTTGGGGTCTGTTTCTGCTATTTCTCTTGTAGCAGATGCTGTCTATGCCTCACTCATACTCCTTGGACCTTTCACTATGCTCTGGACAACTCCCAACTGCCAGCATCTGGACTCTGTAGCTGGTGGCTCTTTTTGTCAGAACCATGGCAAGCTGTGCTACCCATGTGTGTGGAATTCACAATATCAACCACCACATTGGAGCAACCATCAACCAACAATCAACTAGAATTTCCATATAAAGGTGAGTTCCCTCACTTCTCAGATGGGATTATTTAAGATAGGTGTTTTTCACTATTTCCCAGAATTTACTGATGAGTTTATTAAGTTCTAACCACCCACTTTTGGTTTTATGAGCTATCTTCCCTGTATCACTTCTCCACTCTTCTGTGTCATCTGCATTTCCCAAATAAGTGACATGTCCTTAAATCCTTGTCTTGGAGTCTGCTACAGTGAGAACCCAAATTAAGATACGATTCCTTGTTTTTTGTGCTGAGTTGCCCCCCCCACCCCCGCCCCCAGTATTTCCTGTGAGATTATCATTTAACTTGGAAATTTTTTCATAGAATTTCTTTCAGGACCTAGGATAAAGGTACATTCATCCAAAGATTTGGACGTGCTTCTGCCTATCTTATTTATTGGACCAAAGTGATGCAAATTTAAGCTAGCAATTCACTTAAGTGCCAGCCAACATATTGCTCAAACTTCTCAGTGTCTTCTACCTCCCTGCTCTGCTCAGTACAAAGGTAAATTTCCCTGCAGTCCCCTGGGAGTAGTGATCTAGAGCAAATTTAATTTTGAATATCCCTTACTCTGTAAAGAGGCCTTTTGAGTCTCAACTTTATCAAGGGAAGGTCTCCTGTCAGGTGCCTCATCTTGGAAGGATGCCATGTTTCATGGTTTGGTAAATGTTTTTGTTTAAAACAAGATTTAATGCTCGATTTACCTCTCTGGGCTTCTACCTTCTTTGATACTGGCTGTATGATTTCTCACTGTCTCAGCATCTCTTTAATATTTTTTTTAGAAAATTTATTTAATCCAACATTTTGAATTGCTTTAAGTGAAAGGGTCAGTTCAAATACCTAACTAGACATATTATCAGAAATGGAATTCTATTCCCTTTTGTTAAAAGCCTGCTTGAATTAGGTTTTCTGTCACTTGCACATGAAAAAGTCCTAATAATTCAGATAAGGGGTTGTGGCTACCCTTGCATAAAAAATGATGTAGTAAAGTGACCAGCTAAGTATAGAAAAGATACGGTCACTACATTTTCCTTTGTCACTTGATCTCTCCTTGAAATAAACCTTCTCACAAGGTAAGGTACATTTTTTCTCCAGTATATGCTTTACACATGTTTCTATCACCTTGTGGGCATTACTGAATTAATAATTTATGGGTTTTATCTACCTGTGTAGACTAAGAACTCTCAGAAATTGACCAGACCCATTTATTCATTATTCAATGAACAAATATCTCTTCACTGGTTATATCTTGTACAGTCACTAAAAATACAATGGCAAACAAATGCAGCCAAGATCCCTGCCCTCACATAGCTCATGTACAAATGAGTAAGACAGATAACAATAAAATAATCACGTAAGGAAAAGTATGCATAGACATGGTTCTATGAAGGTGTATAACAGGAAAGTGTCCTAGTAAGCAAGTTGGGAAGGGCTTCTAAGGAAGCAATAACTGAAGTTATTAGCTTCTGTAGAAAAAATATTTGGCTTTAAGGAATTAAAATTTGAGTAAAAGTTTGTTAACTCTAAATTGTTTATTTGAGAAAAAAAACTATTTGTGAACATGAGGGTCTCTAGACTGATTAATTTGGCAATCAAGGAAATTCTTTTAACCCCTGTCCATGCTAGTGAACTCTATATGGGATGCTTTCTAACCACAGGGTCATGCCCTAACTTTAAGCATTCATCTTGCACAAAATATCCATGTTAGCCTAGTGTCTGTTATTTTAAGCAAAATACTATTGGCCATAAATCATTTTTCAGGCTTAAAATTGGCTCAGTTGGAGAACTCAAGGAACCTCTTCTTCAATATGAAATACTAATATGTGGTAACCATTATTTTTTTGGACATGTTTTTCAGTGAAGTGTTTAAGACTTATGGGATCATTTTTTGTGATTATTTCTGATGTTTTCAGACTACATTCACCATTTTTAGGCCTCAAAACAGCAGCTCTGACTCACTAAATCATGCCTGGACTTCTCATAACTCACTCTAGCAGGGCACCAACTGAACCAGAACCATTCTGTGTTTTCATCTGCAAAGCAAGGTCTGGGAAGTGGAAAACTTTTAGTATTTGAACCAAAGTAGGACAATTCGATTTTTTAGAAAAGTCACCTTGAATTTTCCAATCTCCCAATATATCTACTTCCCCTCACTTCATCCAACTCCAATTCTGTAGAAATTCATTTTAAGGGATACATTTTAAAAGGAAAAAACATTAAAAATGTCACAAGTTTGTATTTTCTTCATATTAAACCAGTAGGTTTACAAATGTAATTTGCCTCAATAAAGATTTAATTCCCAACTGTGAATATTCCATTTAGAAATGCTCATATTATCTTAGACACATAGCATGCAGTACAGTTCCAAAATGAACTATGCAATATTGTCAGCTGTCTAAAATTTAAGTCAGCAAGTCAAGAAAACAATGTGTTTACACATATTGCATTTAATCGCATTAATTTCAAATGAGGATTGATGATTTTGATATTTAAGCTGATGATGTTTATTTTTTCAATTTCTTCATTAATGCCATATTTGTACAGTATTAGACAATAATTTGTCAAAGTGCTGGAACATATTTATCGAAAATTATGTAAATATGTTTGTCAATTAAAAAAGACATTTGCATTGTAAAATTGTTCATATAACTTGAGACACCTTTCAAAACTCATTCAGTAACTTTCTAAGGACACATTTCACAGAAGTTTTAGTTAAAGGTGAAGACAATATGTGTGTTGACACAGCTTATTAGTTCTACTTCACATCACTTAAAAGGAAAGGTCTATAAATCATGGAACAAAGATATTTCACAAAAAGAAATATAATAAGCAGGCTAGTTCACTTTTTATCTGTCTTTGCCTTAGAAAAACATGATGAGTGACCAAAATAAACCTCCAGTAATCACTTGTAATTGCTAATGTTAACCCAGAATGACATATTTATGGGACAAAATACTTTGTGATGTTCTGTGTGTGCTTTCATGTCTCTAGCTTATCTATACAAGGCCCAGAAATCAATAAACCAAACTTGAAAGTAAAAATTTTAAATCATTTGACCCCCACATTTAATATTTTCTCCTGAGGCCCTGTTTCTCTGTAATTCACCTCTGGTTTTTCCTCAAAAAGATTGGAAAGGTGTAGGAGACTGAATGGCTTGGCAGAGTTCAAAGCTAGGCTTCAGTAATGACTAAAGCTCTTAGATGTGTTATTAGAGAAGAAATCAAATTCACCAACAAAAAAGATGAATTACTGATTATTTCAGCCTTTCTGTTACTGCATTCAACATTTTAATAGGATCAGCCTGGGAAGCAAGGGTATTGGAAAGATCATCAATATGGATATTAAATGATGGAGACTTACAACAGGAATAGCATCAAAGAGTTAGCTATGAGCTAAAATAAAAAATGAGAGGGAGTGGGCTGGGAATAGGAGGCAGTAAATGACTACAACAAGGAGGGGTAGAGGGAAACATAGTCCAATTATATGAGGTTCAAAGCTAAGTGTTTTTATGGAGGAAAAAAGAGATATGGAAGGGGATATGAAGAGGAAGTATGGCACCTTCCTGACCGCCAGGCTCCTTGGTAGGGCGGATGTAAAATACAGAAAACACCCCACGTGGGAGGACCACAGAGGAGGTGTCAAGAGAAGAGCAGTTTTCAGTTAGAGCAAGAAAGTGAACATTTTCAGAAGCGGCTCTGGCTGGAGGGTATTTTGATTGTAATTGACCTTGGGTTCCTGGGGACAAGAGATGGTGAGGCAAGGGAGACAGGTCAGAGAAGGCAATGGGACTCGGCTGGGGGATGAGCAATGACCTGAGAGTTCTGAACACCTTGTGATGAACAGGGATAACGAGCATAATGAGAGTTTTGCTGCTGGTCCCAAGGCAGAGAGTGGTGGAGACGCTGTGAGTGTTGAGAGGAAAGAGGGGTGAGGACAGAGTCTTTCCAGGAACAGCAGTAGGCCTGGACTCTCAGTTCACTCCTGCTGAAGGAAACACCCTGAAGGGTGATCTTTTCTGAATGTGAGCTCACTCTAGATATCCACTCTCTTAGTCCATTTGTGCCACTACAACAGAATACTTCAGAACGGGTGATTTCAACAGAACAGAAACTTACTTTCTCAAAGTCCTGGAGGCTGAGAAGTCCAAGATGAAGGCACCAACCTGGTCCAGCAAGGGCCTTCTTACTGCACCCTCACATGGTGGAAGGCAGAAGGGAAAACTAGCCGACTGCTTGGAAGTCTCTTTTATAAGGGCCTTAATCCCGTTCATGAGGAAGGAGCCCTCACAGCCTAATTATCTCTTAAAGGCCCCACCTCTTAACACTATCACATTGGCAACACCTGAATTTTGGAGCGTTCACATTCAAACAATAACACCTGCCAAACGGTGGTCACGGGGTGCTGACTCCCTTCTGACTCTGCTGAGAGTGTGATCTTACTTTAGGTCAGGCAAGTCCTTGTACTGAAGGATGGTGAGGAGCATATTCCCAATGACCTGGCCCCTGCTGGTGGTGATCTGTGGAAGTGTTCTCATCCTGAAAATTCAGGACCTTTGAATGCTTGATGACTGAGAGGTTGAGGATAACTTTAGGAATATTTCCTCATTGAAAACAAGTCCTATTCATTAAGCACTTATGTGCCAGGCTCTGTGATAGCACTTGATATACATTTTCATTTAATCCTCTAATACTCCCTCTCAGTCTGATATTATCTCATTTTACAGATGAGGAAATGGAGACTCAGAGCTCTGTGTTCCAGGACATGTAGCTGGTAACCCAGCAGGTGAGTATTTGAGTGCTGGTCTGAATGTTGCCAATTCTTGAACTCATTAGCACTATGCTCTACCACCTCCTGGCTATGAGATCACAAAATTGTTGCTTGATTAGAAGCTGTCAGTTGCTGGGTCAACCTCAACCAAAAATAAATCACAAGTAAACTATCCTTAGCTCTGATGGAAGGCTGTAGCCAAGGAACACCTGTGGGCACCTCTGTGGATGAAGGCTAGGAAGCATCATCTCAGGTCCAGGGTTCTTTTCTTCAAGAGACTGCAAGCATAAAAACCCCCCACTTGAGGACCTGAGGATGTCAGCCAGTCTCTCTGCCCCATTGTGACAAGATTAGGGACAGAATCTACAGCCTCTATACCTACCCTAGAGAGAAGTGATCCCCAGCATTGGAGAGTCTATCCATACCAATGGAAAAAAGGGGGCTGACAGAGAAAACTAGGACCAGACAGCTGAGCAAATGAGCCCCCACAGTAGCACAACCCCTCCCCCAGCTGCCCTCCCTTTCAGTGGTCTAGGGCAGCACCTGGGAATTGAAACGGCCAATTTTCCCTTCATCTTGAAACTGACTATGGTGGCCCCTATAAGGGCTGATCAGAGAGGGAGTGTGGGAATGGGCTTTCACCAATACAGCACAAGGTGATCCTCAGCCCTGGTCTCCCAGTCCCTCTCCTGGCAGTAGGGGAGGGGAAGTATCTATCTTGTCTATTCCAGCTCTGTAAGCTACAGATGCTGAAGACCTACCACCTTCAGAGGTAGGCTCAGCTGGACCCCGGCCTACGAGGACTGAGGTTGACAATATGTTAATAAACCCAGCCACCTACCCCACAACAGAAACCACAGGAATACAGAGACAAAATAACATGTAATCCATGAATATGTATAATTATTATGTATCAATTAAAAAATTTTTAAAAAAGTAAAAAAAAACTCATTAAACATAATCTCATGAAATGGTATAAATATTTCCCTGTTCTGATAACTATTAATACTACCTTTAATTTTTTTTAATGTCTTTCTGTTCCTTTTTACCATTCCTACCTTCCCTAACTCTCCAGTCCACACAATCTACTTGAGAAATGGAAAGTATTCTAAACACAGAACAGCCCACCCTTGCCTTTTCTTCAACCTATTTTAGTGACCCTGAAAGAAATCTAGATAACTGTTACATGTTTTGATTACATAAGAAATCTGTTACAAAAACATATATAGGAACAGAATTTTTCTACTAATACATCATAACTTGAGATCCATTTCTAAGGGAATAATTCTGGCCCCAAGATGTCACTGAAAATCACACAAAGAATATAAAATGCTATTTAACAAAGTAACTCTCTGGTAAAATATTTATAATGTAAATTGAAAACTGTACTAAAAAATTGGTTCTCTAGACTACCAGAAGCCAAAGTGACTGCTGTTGAATTGTGGGTAGCTGGCCTCAGTTCACCAGGGGTACACCCAAGAATTTGTTTTACAAAAAAAATGCTCAGATAACTAACCACATTGAACAAATGTTCTTCCTGTTCAGTTCCCTGGGGTGTCTGAGAAGTCATTATTAACTCTCCAGGTTACATACATGATTGCATCCACTTGATAGGACTGCAAATCTGTCTTAAATTGCCCAAAAAGCTTTTGCCTTTACTCTGTTTTTTACCCGAGCCAATTAGACTAAAGCCCTCCCCAAATTTACTGATTTCTGAATCCCTTAATCCAGGTGATGAAGCCTTAATGGAATGCAAAATACTTCACAGGTGCCCAGAAAAGTTCTGTCTCTTTTATCTCAGAGTTATGGAAGCAAGCCAAAATTCCCGCAGTTCTTACAAGCATGAGGATCTGGAGAAGCCTCCGCAGCATACAGGCCTGGATCAGAATTCTGACCCAGTACCTGGTCAGCCTTGCTCAGCCCGGGCCAGCCTCATGTTCCCTGTAAAGTGCATATTTCATCCGTTTGTGTGAGTAAAAGAAAAACATTTATCGTAGAATGCCTGACACTTAGTAGGTACCCAATTGTTGATTGGTTGAACCCATTTCTTTATCCTGAAGGCCACAATCCCCAGTGTCTGAGGGGTCAGGCATAAGTGGGTCAAGGAGGGACTGAGGGGCAGGCAGCACTCAGCCCCCTAGGAGGGCAGCTGCGGCTCAGCACTGCCCAGCTGTCACCTGGGGAAGGTGGCTCCAGTGCTCATGCAACGTCTGTTTTTTTCCCTCTTTGTGGAAAGTCTGAATTTTTATGTAAAAATACCCCAATTTTTACCTATTGGCTTAAACATTTTTTAAAACACTCTGTAGACACAACAAAACACACCTGCTAGACCAATGTCAGCTGTGGACCATAAGCTTGCAAAGACAGATATGTGTGTGTGTGTATATAAATACATTTTTTTTCACTCAGAAAAAAAGCCAAAAGAAGAGCAATAAAGAATAGAAAAAGGGAAAGGTGATTCCTAACAAAACAGAGAAGGGAGTACATTTTATTAACATGATCTACAGACAGGAAGGTTTTAAACAACATGATTAAAGGGAAATATTTTTATTAAAGCAATTTTTACATTACAGACTTCTGAAACTACATATATTAAGTTAACTAGTTTTTTTTCAAACCTGTTGTACTCTAAATTCACTATGAAGCCTTTTTAAAAATGCCAATGCCTAGTCCCTACATTCACAAATTCTCATTTAATTGATATGTAAAAACCCACACATTATATTTTTAAAAGCACTTCCCCACTTCCCTACCCGTCACCTCCACCCTGGGATTTTCACCCAAGCTTAAGAATCAAATATAAAGCGGTGGCTAGCAAACTGGATGGGTTTTAAAACAAAATTAAAAACTATATCTTAGACTTAATATCAAAAAACTAGTAGCTGGGAGGAGGGCCCAGGAATTTGTGCCGTCGGTTTGCTCCCAAACGATTCTGATACAGGTGGTCCACAGACCACTCTCTCTGAAACGCAAGTGTTTGGGTTGAGAAACCATGCTTTCATCCTATTTAGCACATTCAATATGTACCTGCTTTTTGACCTGAATATCATTTCTTAAGTCGGGAAAAGACCAGAAATTTGCTCACCACAGAGCACGGTAGCACTGGCATTGAGACCAAATCTGACTTAAGTGAACTTGAACAAAGGCAGTAAAGTGGTACCAAGGGTAACACGAGTGTAGCAGAGAGTTGGGCAACTGCAGGTAGCCAGAGGTCCTTGCCAATACAGGGAACACCAGGAAACATGAGCATTAGACCATATTTGCCATTAGGGAGGCAGTGGCTGTTTCTAAAAATGCTATCCCAATGCAAGACACACACTAGTGGGAGGGAGTGGAAAGGGGGGTGGTGCCAGGGGTGTGTAGGAAGCAGAGAACAGGCCAGGGAAAGCGAACAGTAGAGGGTAGGTGAGGTTAAAGGAGTCCAGCCACCCACCAGCATTCATGACAAGGCCTGGGTCTTAGTAGGATTTTCAGAGAGAAACCGTAAATAGAAAACTGAGGTAGACCCTAGTAGAACAAATATGTACCTAGTTGCTCCCCTAGTCTTAATATTTCTGGAGTCATTTTCTCAGCACTGGGAGTTGATCAAGAGGTTTCTAGTTGGTTGGGTATATTTGACCAAGTATATGGACTCACTTATTTATAATTCACAGTCATGCCACATTTTTGTTAAGCATCAAATCATTCTTAAAAGGTTTGCTTTCAGCTGGTCTCTCAATCAGCATAATGAGTTGAACACCTGTTATGTATATTGAGGCGCCACAGTGAGAGAGGAAATAAAGATGCAACAAACTTGTCCGGTTCCAGCCCCGTCAGCCATAAACACAATTGACAATGACAAGAGAAGGTGGTCAAGGAAGTACGGAGGGAGATGCAAACCCCCCACTGTATTGCAGTCTTTATTATAATACCAGTGTTCCCGGACAACTGCCAAGGTCATCGAGGCAGCACCAACGTGGGTCTGAGGAGCCACAGCTGACTCCCAGCTGCGAAGAATCCAAAAATAGTCAACTGTGCTTTCTGCAGTTCTGAATGCCTCGGAACAGAAGCCATTGACCTTACAGGGGAGAGAGGATGGATCCTCTTTCCCAATTGAGTTATGCTTTTCCTTGAAGACGCCAAAGCAATACTGGTTATGCTCAAAGATCTGAGATTTTGATGTGAAACAGCTTTCCATTTTTACCCACAGCCCACCTACCTTCCACAGCACTAGGGCTCAAGAGGCAAATCTGAGTGGTTGCCAGGCTAGGACTCCAGGGGAGGCTCACTCCTTAGTTACTAGTCAACCTTGTCTAATTCTCTCCTCCTTTAAGACCAAGGTCATTCCCAGGAGAGAATTCCCATGTCATTCCTGTAATAAATTTCAGTAGACGTGCTTCCCCAGTCACGTTCAGGTGTCTGGACACAAATTATGCACAATCTATACCCACCATGCTCCACTCCCACCACTGAGAAAAAGGTTGGAAGAGGTGAAGGTGTCTATCACTTAGTTTTGCTGTCAAGTTCATAAATGAGATATACAAACTTTGCTAACTGCAAATAATATGGAGGAAGTTGAAGGCAGAGAACATATGAAAATGTAATAGATGAGTTACTCAAATATGCTTCATATATATTCGGGAGCCTAGTAGCTATTTGCTTTCTTGTTCTTTCAGATGTTTAGTCTCCTTCATTCCCTTGGATTTTTTACTCCTTTTAAAACCAGCAGAAGAGCCATTGGCTTTTTGTATCTTGTTTTTGAAAGACTTCTTTCTTGCCTTTGACATTCACTCTGGTTTCCCAGTCAGGTTTTGAACTGATTTTTCACATCAGCAATGAGATGCTATGTCCCTTTGAAAAGACATGTTCTCTTTCAAATTAGTCCAGTAGTTCTCAAACTCTAAATGAACATCAGAGTCAGCCGGGGGTCTATCTAAAACTTAGATTGCTGGGCTCCATCCCTACAGTTTTGGATTGAGCAGGTCTGGGGTGGGGCCTGGGAATTTGCATTTCAAACACATTCCCAAGGGATGCCGATGCTGGTCCAGGTGCCACACGTTGAGAACCACTACCCTAAACCAACATCTAGTTCCTATGGGTTTCTGGGCTGAATTGTATGTCACAGTGAACATCCAAATGGCATCAGGAAGCCACTATAAGGCAGATGTGTGGCTTGTGTTTATCTGATCCCCTAAATATGCCTCACCTTAAGCCTCCACTTCCCAGGGCATTGTTTCCACTTCTGCCAGACTTTGTATCTGCTGGCTTTGGTGATGGGAATTAGAATAGGATGTTCTGTAGACTTTTCAGATACCCACCCAGTTATCATGCCTCTTCCTCTGCTGAACCCAGTGGCCTGAAAAATCTTTAAAACAATGCCTTAGTGCTGTTTTCAACCAGCTTTACAACATATAAATGACAGACTGCAGGAACACCCAGACCAAAGTAGCCTCAGGTTCCCTTGCATCTGCAGGTCAAAAAGCCTAATTGTACTACCATAATTACAAGCACCTTGAGCTCTCCTCACACCTAAGGGGTTGCACAGAGAGGTTACTAAAAGACTACTTGTAAAAACACAATTTGGGTTCAAAATGGGCCTTCATCAGCCCATCTTAGCAGCCATGACTTTTTAAATTTTAAAGCCCCATTTAGTCTCTGGGCAATTATAACTATCAGTTGAGATAAAGAAATGTTTATTTTCTAAGCAGCAGACATTTATGCTTTTCTGTAGCCCAATTACACCAAAGGTTTAATAATGTCAATGTAATCATGTTGTGGTCTGTGGCTAAAACCCAATACAGGAACAATTACTAACACAAGCTGATCTGTTATTGAAAAACCACATTCTAGCTAACTTGGAGAACAGATTTAGTGCTTGAACTACAGGAATCTAGACTTTCCTCATTCCCCCATCAGGAGAAGGTGATCATTCAGAGTTGAGAAATTCTGGCATGATATGAGGTCAGGTATTTATAAAGCCTCATGTAGTTTGGGAAAGAAGAGACCAGGAAAAAGAACATCGTGCAATCCCTTTACCTGCAGCAGCCATCCTCAATAATGAATAATTTGATTCAGCTCCAGATGCTGTAGATGCTTTTGCAGATGCTGATTTGAGGTTTTCCAAAAGATTCTCTCAGCACCCTCTCTGAAACTGTACCTGAATCAAAGACGTACAATATGTTCAACACTCAGCAAATACTTTTCTAGAACCTACTATGTGCCAAGTACTTAATTAACACTTAATATTCATACTAACATCTGTTAACACTTAATTCACATGTTTTATTTAAAATTTTCTCTGTTCTCTTTAGCTGTTAGCACTAGAAGAAACAACCTGGGCAAATCTAGAACAAGAGCTAGACGCCTCACAAGCTGTCGCCTGGGGCGAATTAACCGGCCTCTGGCTCTGAGTTTCACATGTGAGGAAAGACCAGCTGCACCCCATCAGCAGTTCTCAAACGTGAGCCTGCCTGAGGAGCTCCCGCAGGTCTCGTTAAACACAAACTGCTGGGCTCCATCCTTACATTTCTGATTCAGTGACTCTGGGGAGGGGCCTGGGAATCTGTCTTTGATGCTGATGCTGCCGGTCCAGGGACCACGCTTTGCCTAGAGGATACTGATCATTGAAAGTTTCCTGTCTTGCTAGGCTGCCCCTTTCCAGGTCCAAGAGCAGACCTTTTCTGGATTTGTGTGTTCTAAGGGCTTTTTTTGTCCATGACTGGTGTTCTTTCCAAGTTGCCAGTGTCTTCAGCTGTAAGTCCGAATATGAGGCAAAAAGAAAACTCAGGGAATTCATCACTGAGTCATTCCTGAGCTCTCTGGTCAGTCCGATTTCTTTATCTACCCTTCAGAGTCTGATGTCTACTTTATAAAAATGTGCAGGCATGATGCTTAAGTGAAATAAGCCAGACACAGAAAGACAAATACTGCACGATCTCACTTATATGTGGAATCTAAAAATGTCGAACTTATAGAAGTAGAATGAAGGTTTACCAGGGCCTGGGGATGGAGACCCTTCACCAAAGGGTACTAAGTTCCAGTCAGACAGGAGATCAAGATCTATTGCTCAACATGGTGGCCATAGTTTATAGCCATGTATTCTATATTTTAAACTGCTAAAAGAATAGACTTTAAATGTTCTCACTACAAAGAAATACGTATTTGAAGTGATGGATATGTTAATTAGCTTAATACAGTCCTTCCACAATGTATACATACATCAAAACATCACACTGTATCCCATAAATATATCCAATTATTTATTCATTAAAAATAAAGACTTTAATTTCAAAAACTCAAAAACAAAAACCAAAATATGTTCAGGATATTTAGTTGTACTGATCCGGAGAAATAGGGAAAAGTTCATCTACTGCATCTTCCCAGAAACAAGTCTCTGGACTGCACTTTGAGAACCACTACACTGGATGTTCTCCCACATCCCTTCCAGTTCTACACTCTACGACTACAAGTTTTTCCCTTTTATTTTTAGTTGACACATGATTGTACATATTTATGGGATACAGAGTGATATTTTGATACATACATACAATGTTTAATGATCAAGTCAGGGGAATTAGCATGCCCATCACCTCAAACACTTATCATTTCTTTGTGTTGTGACCATTCAAAATTCTTTCTTCTAGCTATTTGAAAATATACAATAAATTATAGTTAACCATAGTCATCCCACAATGCAGCAGAACACTAGAACTCATTCCTCCTATCTAGCTGTGGTTTTGTATACATTAACCAACCTCTGCCTACCCACTCCTTTCCCCTAATCTTCCCAGCCTCTCATAACCACAATTTGACTCTAATTCCATGAGTTTAGCTTTTTTAGCTTCCACACGAGTGGGAACATGCAATGTTTATCCATCCGTGCCTCACTTATTTCCCTTAACATAATGTGTTCCGGCTCATCCATGTTACCACGAATGTCAGGATTTCATTCTCTTTTATGGCTGAAGAGTATTCCACATGTATATATACCATATTTTCTTACGATTATAGTTTTTTTTAAGTGTCTCTGTAAATTCGTGAAACACATGGCAGAGCAGACATTGAGCAGCATAGAGAAGAGACAGGGCCGACTCTCCAGGCCTTTCCATATCCTTTGTTTTATTCTGATTAGCACCTAATTAGCAATACCAGGTGTGAGGTCCAGGTTGCCTCTCCTAACTCCCAGCTGCCAAGCTTCACGCACTACACCTGTCCAGACCATGCCTCCAAAAAAGTATTCTGGTTTGCACTATTTGCTAACCTACGACCCATTCTCTGGGGCCTCCATTCTTGCCAGGACTGCTCTGTCAGATCTTTCTGTGAGTGGTACAGACGAGCACTAAATGACCGTTTGCCTCCCAGAAAGCAGTTTTACAAGGACTTTATTTTTCCTTAACTCAGAGGAGAGATTGGTGGGGATTTCAAGTACTTTGAAGCATCCTAGTCAAAGTTGGCATCACCTCTTGCCCAGTTTGCCACGATGACTCCCCAACTGCTCTCCCCCATAGACTCACATCTCCTTCTAACCTCCTTTCAACACCAAAAAATCTGAGTGATCTTGTCAAAACAAGATTCTTATGGCTTGCTTAGAATGTTTTAACGACCTCGTGCAGCTCTTAAAACAAATGATAAAACACATGGTCTGACATGGCCTTGTGAGGTCCAGGCACCACCCTCTTGGACCCGTCTCATGTCACTCTCCTGTGCTCCCAGACACAATGACCTGAGTTGATTTCCTCAACAACATCCTTAATTCTACATTCCTTCCTACTGCTGGGCTTTAGCTCTTGCTGCTTATTCTCCCAGAAATGCATTCCCCACTTAGCTAGTTAACTCCTACTTATCCTCCTTCAGATAGCAATTCAAGGTTTTCCTGGATCATGTAAGACCTGGCTGCGTCCTGATATTACTCATTTATAGCACTTTTTCCTTTCCTTCATGCCACCTATGGTCAAATAATTACAAAATTATTTTTAACACATATCACCAGCACCTAGCACAATACCTGGTACATACGATGTATTCAATAAATCTCTCTTGAATGAAGTATATTTGAGAAGGAGAGACTTCCCCAGAAATATCACATCTTAATCATATGTGCTGAAAAAAAAATCATTTTCTTTCATGTCAATCAATAATGCCCAGCACAAAATAGTTGTTCAAACACACTGAAAAAGATCAAAGACTTTTTCATCTTTTATTTCATTTGTTAAAAAACTAGCATAGTGCTCAATATTCAATATAGTGGAGTTTTGCCATTTACAAGAACTCTATCTAGAGACTTGGGCTAATCCCTCAATACATGAACAAACCCATAGCATATTATTTACTACACGAAAGTGTGGTTCAGTGATGACAGACAGGCCTCTAATGCCTCATGCCTCAACAAAATGATTGTTGAGCCTCCTGACTTTAGTTGCATTTGCATAGAGACTCATGTATGAGTGTCCTAGGCATATCCTCAACCACTAACTGCTGATTCAGCATTCACTAAAGTTTTGTCTCTCACTTGAGGCATTGTAGAGCTAACTAAAAGCACTCATTGAAATTTTATGAATCACTTTTTTTGTTCCATACAGTGCATATGGTAAACTAGCTCTGGTCAAGGACAGAATACAGCTAAAAATCATTTGGGATAAATTAAGTATAGACTGTTAAATAAAAACCATCACTTTCTTGACCTTGTCCAGGGTCACAGATACTACAAGGGGAATAGATTGTATAGGTATCTCTCCAGAGTCTCATAGTTGCAAGAATTTTGATAAACTACAAGCCCCAGACTAAATCATAACAATGATTTATATGTGAACAAAATCCCAGTTTATTTAAGTATAATTTACACAAACTGCACAACATCAATTAGCATATATTTGCAGCTCCTTTTAAAAGGAAACATGTTTTGAGGCATTGCATTTATAGAATTGAGCTAAAGATTGTCAGATATTCATAGAACAAGGAAAAACTTTCATATAACATAAAACATATGCAATGTGACTCTACTGCAAGGGTGGTTATTCAAAGCTGTACCTCGGTGAGCAAAATTGGCTTGGACTACAAGCAAATTCAACTAATTAGAATTTTTTAAATGCCTAATCACAAATGGTTGCATACCCAGAGGAGTCTGTATGAGCCAACTACCAGAATTTAGTAACTAAGCTATGGTAGCTGTTGCTGTAGTGTTTTATAAACAACATAAATCAATTGTAAATATAAGCAATCAAAACATATCTAACAAAAACTAGGAAAGAACATAAGGCCAAACAATTTGAACTGAGTTATGCAAAAAAGGATAAAGGTAATTTGAAAAAAATTTCTTTAGACCAAGGCAAGGATGGATAACAGGTATCGTTTTAAGTGTCCACTCTGATGTCTTGGTGGGGACTGCCTAGACCCTAGAGAGTTAGGATTAAAAGAATTTTGAGGCAGGGGCTGAACTTAGCAGGGAAGAATGAATGATCAACTTGTAATATCTGCCATGGGCTTGAGAGAAAAGGTGGTGAGACAAATGCCATGTTTTGCTGACCTTAAACTAGGATCTCTGGTTTTAGAACTACTTCTGACTCCTCCTTTTCTTCACAACCACAAGCAGTTGACTTTAATTGGGATGATATTTTTCACAAGGAATGGAAGTATTTTTTTTTCACTGCAGCAGAACTTGTACCTAATGGCTACTGCACAGCGGACAGTCAAGGCCCACTGAGATGCAACAAGGTCTGCCGGCAGGCTAATCGGCTTGCTGCTGCACACCAGCTTCACAGCATGATCAATTCCAGTTCCCGCCTCAGCATTTTCCAAATTACTACCTAGGACTTTAGGGTCACTCACCATTCATTAAAAGTGTGGTAGTCACATGTGTAAATGAGGTTCAGTATTGGTTTATACATGTGATTGCTTGCTTCTAGACATAGTCCTTGATACAGGTTGACAATTTTAGCTGGGAAAGTTAATATAGTTGATGAATACATGTGTAAGTAATGCTAACTTTGCAAATTGAAGAAAGAGCCCTTTGGAACTGAGCCTTAAGGATTAGCAGAATTTTAAAAGAGAGTTGGTGGTTAAAAAAAGAAAGCATTTCAGGCTGAGCAGCCCTGGAGAAAATCTTCTTAATTTAAGTTCCTGCTGCTTCCTCCAAAAATCCCATGCCTACTTTACCAATACAGTCATGTACTGCATAACAACACTGCAGTCCACAATAGACTGAATATATGACAGTGGTCCCATAATTAGAATGATGCTGACAAATTCCTATTGACTAGTGATGTCCTAGCCATCATAAAATTGTAGTGCAACACGTTACTCACGTGTTCGTGGTGATGCTGGTGTAAATAAACTACTATGCTGCCAGTAACATAAAAGTATACCACATGCAATTATGTACAGTACATAATACTTGATAGTGATAATAAACAACTGTTACCAGTTTATGAATTTACTATCCTAATCATAATTTTAAAGTGTATTCCTTCTACTTATAAAAAAAAAGTTAGGTATAAAACAGCCTCAGGCAGGTCCTTCAGGAGGTATTCCAAAGGGAGGCATTGTTACCTTGGGTGATCACAGCTCCATGCATGTTATTGTCCCTAAGATCTTCCAGTGGGACAAGATGTGGAGGTGGAAGACAGTGACGTTGATGATTCTGACCCTGTGTATGCTTAGGCTAATATGTATGCTTGTGTCTTAGTTTTTAACAACAAAAAAAAATTTGTAAGTAAAAGAAATTAAAAATGGATAAATCTTATAGAAAATATAAAGAAACTATTTTTGTACAGCTGTACAATGTGTTTGTGTTTTAAGCTAAGTGTTATTACAAAAGAGTCAGACAGTTTTAAAAAATTAAAAGTTTATAAAGTAAAATAGTTATAGTAAGCTAAGGTTATTACTGAAAAAAGAAAAAATTTTTTCATAAATTCAGTGTAGCATAAGTATACAGTATTTATAAAGTCTACAGTAGTGTACAGTAATGTCCTAGACCTTCACATTCACTCACCACCCACTGACTCACCCAGAGCAACTTCCAGTCCTGCAAGCTCCATTCACCGTAAGTTCCTTGCACAGGTATACCATTTTTTATCTTTTATAACATATTTTTACTGTACTTTGTCTATGTTTCAATATGTTTACACACAGAAATATTTGCCATTGTGCTACAAATGCCTACACTATTCAGTACAGCAACATGCTTACAGATTTATAGCCTAGAAACAATATAGGCTGTACCATATAGCCTAGGTGTGTGGGAAGCCATATACCATCTAGGCTTGTGTGAGTATACTCTCTGCTGTTTGCACAATGATGGAATCGCCTAAAGAAGCATTTTTCAGAATGTATCCCCATCGTTAAGTGACATGACTGTACTACTAAAAGCTTGGTTTATGTTAACTCTCCCTTCTGCCTCTTGGCTGTGTGTATGAGTGGATGTTATCCTAGGACATGGAGTGAGAAAAAAGAAACTGCAGAGCTGGAAACCACTGTGGTGCTCTATGAGTACCTTCCTAATTTTTCTGAGTTTCTACTGTAGATGAGCCATGGATGGGATATGGAGGATATCATGTGGCCTGGTATACTTAGGAAGATGAAAATGAATGGAAGAAATTTAATATGCTGATGACAGGCCAGAGGCCTCTTAGCTGCTTTAAAACCATGGCATTTTTTGGTTAGGTCAGAACACAAATGGTTTCATATGTGCCATGCCACAGAGAAAGTTTTGGATGATCTGCGTTAGCCTTGCAAGTTAGAAAGGCTCCCTGCCTAGTTACAGAAGGTTACCCAGAGCAGCTCCCGCATGGATGGCAAAAGGCTTCAAACCTGCTTGTGTGCGCCTCTGGTGTGCTTAGGCAAATCCAGTGCTTCCGGCCAAGAACAGGATATAGTAAATTGCTTTAGTACACTTCTCTGACCACAGTCTGTAATGGAATTTTATTAATGACAATTTTAATGATCATCCTTTTCTATAAAATATAGAATTTAGTGTAGCCTTTTGTCCTTTGCATTTATGTCTATTAAAAACTTGGATACGTGTACATCTTGGCATTAAATATTGCCATCTTAAGTCAGGGTCTCTAGAAGCAGGGCCTGAGAAGGGGTTCTTGTGTGCATTCAAGTCCCTTACTGGTGGAGTGCCTTCAGGAGAGGGGGTTGTCAGGGAAGCAGGAAAGGGCAGGGCCACAAAGCAAAGGGGCTGGAGACCGGCTTCAGTCTTATCCCAGGGGAAGTGCTAGGGTAAAAATGAGACCACAGAGTTAGCTGCACCTTGAGTGAAGAGGACCCACCTTTGTACACACTTGCCAAAGTCATTAGCCAAGGTCATTTCTCAGAAGGGGACATCTATGATGGTTCTCTACGCTCAGCAGCAGCTGGGGGATCTGGATGGGGCACCAACACCACACTGGCATTTTTGCTGGCAACTGGTCACCTATGACTATTTCATTAACCAATTGATTCCTCCTGCTTCACCCTCTTTCCACTAGTCTGGGGGTTGACAATCTTTTATGTAAAAGTACATACTTTAGGCTTGGCAGGCCACATATCTCCATCAAAACAACCCAACTTTGCTGTTGTAGCACTAAAGCAGCTACAGATAATACATAAATGAATAAGCCTGACTATGCTCCAATAAACTATATTTACAAAGACAGGCAGAGGCCAGAGGTGGCCTGCAGGCCAGTGAGCCCTGCTCTAGTTCCTATCCCTGCCCCTCTTCTTGCCTGACTTCCCTGACTACTCCCCTTTGCCCTCTCCCATATGATCCCACATATAACCACCTGGAATCGTGCCCTTTAAGTCCCCATGTTCTCTCCTCCCTATTCTTTCTCTGTACCACCTCCTGGTCACCTTTTCCCTCCTACTCCTCTACTTATCTCTCATTCAACCTTTGGAATCAGTATCATTTGAAGTACCTGCCACAGCTGCTTAATAAAGTTCCTGTTGTTCTTTCTTTCAGTAATCTCTTTCCTTTTTTTTTTTTTTTCACCATCACACCTCTCTTCTAGTTTTTCTCTTATTTGTAATATATCCTAAAATTGAGTCCTCTCAGGCTGGTCTTCTAGACTACAGCAAAAATGTTGTACCTACTAACCAGAAACAAAGTCTGTACTTACTCCAAATGCCTGTAGGAATCCAGGTTTCCTGTTTGCCTTTCTTCAGTTTAGCCATTTCTTTGGTACTATGAAAATTGGTTTGTGTTTTATCTGATGTATTTGGAACAAGAAAGAATACTGATTTTCAACCAGTCTGGTAGCCCAGTCAAACCTCACACCCTCCTCAAGGAGCATAGGATCTAAGGACATTACATAATCGATACTCAAAAAAGCAATCAGACACAGGAGGTGCAGTTTTCTGTGGAGCAGAGATAAATTTGTTTTCCACTTGGAGGGCTCTTTTATCCTCACTTTTTAAAGTTGCTTCATTCTCTTAGAATCCACTTCTCCATACAGCTATTCTGAAAAGAATGGTCTAAAATCTCTTTCCACTGGCAGAGGCATCCTTCTAGCGTGGGGGTCTCAAAGGCAAGAAGGCATGGAGGTATGGCAGAAATCTCTGGATTAATAGTCTTCACAGTTCACTCTTAGTTATAAACAGTTTGCCAAAGTAAGAAATCACTTAAGAGTGTGGGCCAAAGCTTTGGCTACTATAACGTAGTCAATTTCCAGTGAATTGATTTTCAACCAGTCTGGTAACCCAGTCTAACCTCATTTCCAATGAAATCGATGACCATATTAGTAGCACATATCCTTGGGAACTAAGTGGAGTGGCAGCGGTCACAGTAGGCAGGTGGTCAAAGATCTGAGGGCTCAGGATATCAGATAAATCTCCTAGACTGACAGCTGGGGCAGTAAAACAGTTGGAGGTGAGTATGTGGGCGTGTGCAGAAGAGTGCTGAAGATGGGAAAAGGTTCACTCAGAAACATCAAACTATAAGAGAAACTTTACTTCTCATGGGGAAAGCCCCAGGTGAAAAGAAAAAAATCTCTGTCCTTGGAAGATGTTCTCAATCACTGGTTCAAGAAGTTATCTCAGTGGGGCTAAGAATTAATCTCAAGGGCTAAGGCAGTTTCAGTGCTGAAGAAAAAATTATAACAGCAATTATGTATCTGATCCCACTTGGAGCAACAGAACTGGGACTTAGTTGGGGGCAGGAATTCATTTGTAGAGTGAGGCAGGCTCAGCTCACATACAGAAGCGCACTGTGGGCCTTGTGGTATGAAAAAAACAGTAGGAGGCAGAGCATTCGCTGTCCTGTGTTTATTTTCCTTCTTTGTCCTATATTCAGTGAGGGTTGGGGAACTACCTTTGCTGGGAATGCAAAGCTGTGAATTTTACTGGTATAGTTCATGCTATCTGTGAGGAGTAGTTTGCTTGCCAAAAAGTAGAAGTATCTTAACTTAAATGATCCCAGAAACAGACCCTGAGATAAGAAATCAAGTACAAATAGTTTGAGAGGTGATTCAATAAACAATGGCAAGGAAGTGGGAAATGAAACAGGATAGGGAAGATATCAAGCCAGCTACCACTGTGGGCAACTAGGGCTTCATCCCACTGGGAGGCTCTAGGAATCCATGTAGAAGAGACAATTCCGAGATATCCCGCTTAAGTCATTGAGTAAGGACTGATTACAGGACATTAATTCAGTGGCATTTCTAGCCTACCTTGGGCACAAGCAGTGGGTCACAGCTCCCTTTGAAAGCCTTCTCTCTCTCTCCCTGCGGCTCCACCCCTGAGGCTCTCATGCTGCTGCCAGGTCCCATGGCCCTGCGCCCAAGGCTCCCACACTGCCACTGGGCCCTGTGGGCCCACCCACCTGGCTCCCCCATGGCCTCGCCTACATGGCTCCCACACTGCTGTCCAGCCCCATGGCCCCACCTCCGAGGCTTCCACACTGCCACCAGGCCCCACAGCTCTGCCCCTAAGGTTCCCACCTACTGTCTGGCAGGAACCACCCCTTGCTCTGCCAGGGACCCACTAGCCTCAAGCCGCCATCACACCTCGACCCTGTTGGAGTGAACACCACAGCCCTGACACCCACAACCACTGGCTAGATAACCTTACCCAGCTGCCACTGTCACTGCTGCAGGGAGATATGGGCAGAAAAATCTCCCACATCATCCTCCTCCATGGAGAGGGACTCAGCTAGCCCCCAACCCCAGGTTCCAACAGCAGTCTGGGGAACAACCCACCACTCTGCACAAAATCATCCAGGGCAGGCTTGGAATGTGAAAATCACAGGGGAACAGGACAACAGAGAACAGCTGCATTACAGGCTCTCTGTGCATACACCTCTCTCCTGCTGGGTCAGCCTTCCAGAGTAGGACACAAACGCACCATCTAGGGACCGCTCCTCCCCCTAAATAAGTAGGAGAGTTCCCAGCAAAAGAGAACACGTGCATTGAAACCTTAGCTGCCACCAGCTGAGAGAAGAGGTTTCAGATGAGAAGAAATGAACAAATGAAACAGTTTGACACCCTCGAGGCATCACAATAGGTCTACAGCAATGGACCCCAACCAAAAGGAAATTGCTGAAATGTTAGAAATGTAACTCAGAATATAGATGACAAATAAGATGAATGGGGTTGAAGAGAAAGTTGAAAACCAACACAAAGAAGCATGAAAGCTACCACACTGAATTACAATATTCTGTAATATTTCCTTGTTGGTTTCTCCTGCTAGACTGTGATCTTTATAATAGCAAGGGATTATCCATTATTGTACCCCGAATATCCAGCACAGTATGTAGACCACTGCAGTAGCCTCCTAAGTAGACTTTTCATGCCCTCTTGCCTTCCTATGACCTTTCTTCAAGTTTGAATAAGGTGTTTTAAATGGAAAGCAGGTCAGGTAACCCCCCTGCTTAAAACCCGCCAATGGTCAAAAATGATCTACACCTTTATTGTGGTGGTGACCATAGATCTTTGTCAAAATTCATAAAATTGTATGCCTAAAAGGGGTGAATTCTGCTTCATATAAATTATGCTTCAATAAAGCCAACTTATAATTTAAAAAATTAAAATCTCCAATGGCTTTCCATTGTACTCAAAGTAAAATTCACACTCTTTACAACAGCTGACTTGGCTATATGAGTCAGGGTCCCATAGGAAACAGATGACATATTCAAATCAGGAAAAAGTTGTAAATAGTTTGTTGAACTCTCCTCAAACATTGTGGTGAAGCTACAGGTACAGTGGAGTCCCCAGAGCTAATAAAAGCGGGTGCAATTAGCACCTCAGGTCTGAAAGGAAGGCATGGCTACTGTCAGCTAAAGACAGAAAGGCCATGTGGAGCTGAGACTTTGAATTAAAAACCCAGGCCCCATCTCCCATTAGGACTCCTCATTGGCTGGACCCAAACAGAAGACAGAGGGCAAGGAAAAGTCGTCCCGGGGACACAGAGCCAGGTGGAAAGTGGATCTAGCAAGGTCAATGGGAAATAGCAGCCAATAGTGGTACGTGGTCTGGCTCCTCTATCCCTCTACAACCTCACAGCCAGCTCCCTCCAGCAGCCATCCCTCTCTGCTTGCTGCAATCCAATCATACTGGCCTTCTCCTTTCCGTCTTAGGATCCGTATAGTTAACTAATCTCTGTGCCCAGAGTTCTCTGCCTCTAGATCTTTGCAAGCTGGTCTCTTTTTTGATATTCAAATTGCCCTCTCAGTCAAACATAAAGCCTGTCCCCCAACTTGTCTTTAGCACTCATCATTTCTGAAATCATCTTGGTTATTTAGTTGCTTACATATTACTTTCTTTAATAAAAATGTATATATTGAAGGATACAACATGAATTTTGATATACACAGTGAAACAATTACTATAGTCAAGCTAATTAACGTATCCATTTTTCCATATAGTTACCTTTTATTGTGATGAGAGCACATAAAATCCACTCTCGTAGCAAATTTCCAGTATATAATACAGCATTAACTGTAGTTCTTTTGCTGTATATTAGATCTCTAGACTTACTCATCCTACATAACTGGAACTTTATACTCTTTGACCATCTCCCCTCTCCTCCACCTCCCCACCCCTGGTCACCACCATTCTGCTCTCTGCTCCTATGAATTTGACTTTTTGAGATTCCACATATAAGTGAGATCATGCAGTATTTGCCTTCCTACACATTACTTTCTATCTGTCCAATGCCTACAAGAGTGCCCACACAGAGGACCTTGGCATTTGAAAGAAGGAAAGGACAATGAAGGCATCCCTTCTGCCTTGTACCCTGAGTCACCACTCATCACTGGTCAGACGGTGCAGAGGGGTGGAGTGTTGAGATTGGGGAGGCAGGACAGACGATGTGGGTAGGGGGTTGGGAGTCCTGAGTGAGAAAGGGCTAGAACAGACAGATACAGCCACGAAGCCCAGAGATTCATGGGGAGATTGTTCTTTTAGCTTGTTCAAAATCATCAGGAACCAATCTCTATGCATCAAAAAGCAGCAGAGCCCTGGTCAGAAGTGAAGTCTAAACTGTGGGCCGGCACATGTCAAATCATGCACACTCAATAAATATTTGACCAATATTCTGACTCACTGAAGCTCCACCAGGAAAGAGATAATCTAAGAGAAAAAAATTAAAAATCACGAAAAAAATAATCTCCAGTTTCTTAGTGTGGTAATATTTACTCAGCGAGCTGTATAGCAAGTTAAAGGTCTTTTAACCAAGTTGATTTAAAATAAACATCTATGCTTTCCAGAAAGCTTTGTTTTTAGGTTATCATTATGCCTTATTTCTAAATATGGTTAATTGAGGCAACTTCTTTAGCATTTGCAAAAATAATTCCTCCAAATCAGGGCCTGCTTATTTCTTGCTGCCTTTCAGCTATTATTTTCCTTTATTGTTTTGTAGGCAAAATGACACTGCAAAATTTTTTCCAGCATTTACTCAATTTTGTTCAGAGCTGCTACATTTTATATATAATCATTTTCCTCTTTGGCTACAAAGCAAATCTCATGAATTGCAAAAATGTGAACATTTTGAGTTAGAATAAAGGTTTCCTCAAATCATTTTCTATATATGGAATAGCCTCTCATTCTCAGCATTTCCTGGTATTAAAAGAACTGACTATCCCAAATATTGATTGGGATTTCTCTCCATGTAGTTTAGGAGACAGCAACATTGATTACACCAGGCTTTTCTTATTTACCACATTTTCATTTGTGATGGGCCATCTGGGTATTCAGTGTTTAGTTATGTATGTCTAAACTCTTTGAGGAAGACAGTTTATTTGTCAGGCTGCAAATACCTAGAGAGCTGGTAACAATTTTCTTTCAACAAGCAATTGTGAGGCTTCTTCTGGCTTGGAGTGATACAAACCCAAATCCTCCTGGGTGGCACACTTGGTCAGAGACAAAACAGCATAAGAGACTCTGTACCTGACTTGGATCCAAAATTTAGTCCCAGTCACCAAAGAGGTTAATTTCTGAGGCAAGATGGCTGCAGCTCCATGCACAAACACTGCTTGTCTTTTTTCCCTGGTATGTCTCCTTGTGAAGAGGCTATCCAAAGAGGAAGACGGGACTGCATGCCCAGAAACTGGCCTTGATAGGGCTCTCTCAACCAGATTAATAGCAGCTGCCATTGATTGAGGCTGAGAATGCCACACACATTAGTTCTAGGGCTTAAGATGAGAGAAGTAGATATCACCATTTCTCAGAGAAGGAAATTGAGGCTTAGAGAGGTGAGATAACTTGTTCATAATCGAACAAGTGGCAGAGGCAGGATCTGAGTCCCGAGTCCCTCCTGGAGCCTGTGTTTGCTCCAGCGTGCGAACACCTGAGCCAACTTCCCCATTAGCAGTGAGGAGCCTGCTGGGTTATGACTCCTGTGACTCCAGTTTCCTAGTCCAACCTCATGGCACCGGAAACTCCCTAGGGACAAATTTCTGCTGCTGTTCACCTATCCCATTGATAAGATAAGGACAGCCACTTAAGTGAAAGTGAGAACTTATGACTCAGCAGCTAGTCTGTCAGCCCACGCCCCAGAGAACAGGCCCTTTGCTTGGGCAGAGTAGAAACGACAATACCGTGAGAAAGATCACTCCCAAAGAAACCGTATCCTGCCTGCACAGCTGCACCACCACCACGAGATTCCCATCTCGGGTATTCCCTTGGGATTCATTCACTCATTTTTACAAGTACTTTCTTTGAGCTTCTACTTTGTGATAGACGCTGCCAGTGCTAAGGATACAGCAGTGAGCGACATATGTTCCCTCCCTCAAGGGACTTGCAGACCAGTAGAGATGACAAACAGGTTTCATGATAAAGATGGACACATGGAAGGCCATCTTCCCCAACTTTTTTGGAGAAGGATGAGAGGGACGGACATGGGATGTGATGTCTCAATGGAGACCGAAGGGTGAACAGAAGCTCAGCCAGGAGGGAGCAGCTGGGGTTGCAGTGTGCATCAGAGGGAGTTCTAGAAAACGGTGGGGACAAAGGTCCAGAAGCAAAGGAAAGCCCAGTGAGTTCAGGCTGAGGAGTGGCGAGACACTGAGTTAAGCTGGAGAAAGAAGCTGATGCCAAGTTATACAGGGCCTCCACAGGCACAGAAAGAACTTGTGCAGTGTGGCGGAGTGGTTAGGAGAACAGGATCTGGCATCCTTGGCTGGCCCCTGAATCTGGGCTGCAAAGTGGAAACAACTTACCTGTCTCCTAGGGATGTGGCGAGGAGGTGCTGAGCTAACCCACCCATAGAGCATGCTTTGCACAGTGCCCAGCGTGTACACAGTACAGGGTAAAAGGTAGCTATTAGCATCACTGTTATTTTAGTGTGGGGGGGGGAGCCACGGGAGTTTCAAGAAGGCAAACATGATCAATTTACATTTTAGAAAGGCTGTTCAAGGGACAGTGCGGCAAACACATTTACAAAGGACAAGGCTGAAGGCAGGTGGAACCAACAAGGAAGCTGCTGGACAGGAAACCAACCCCTCCCACGTTCTTTGTGGCACATAACTGGTATTTAAGAATGCTGATTGAGGGTAGCTATTTAAAGGGCGACGTTTTGTGAGTGAAACATTAAGATACTGCCCTCTGTTGATGCCTACATGTATTGCATATTAGAGATAAATTTTGATATGTGGAGAGCAAAGCGAGAGAGCCTGGAGTGCAGGGAACCACAGGCTGGGTGAGGAGGGACTCAGAAGAGCAAGACCACCTATGTTTTTGGGAAGAGAACACTTGGCAGTGGGGTGGGGACAGGGCAGATGGAGTGACAGGAGGTGCCCTGATGTACATTCTGCTCACTTCAGAGTTCTGCCTAGAAACAGCCCTGGTGGGGTTATAGCTTGTCAAAATGTACAGCCATGTGCCTACCGTGCTGCATTTCCAATTTCCCACACTGATGCTGGAAAATTGTTTTGTGCCTGCCTTAAGCTACCCTTCCTTTCACAGGACGCATTTCTCCAGAAGGAGTGTGGAATCAACACCTTTGAGAGAAAGGGTGAGGCAGCAGGACTGGACTGCTCTCCCGGCTGCATTATGCCCGTCTTACCCCACTTATAGGCCCAGTGGCCAGAAGGGGAGGTGTGGCAGGTCCGGGGCCGGGGGACAGGCTGCCTCTAGGGGAGAAGACTCTGCTTTTTCTTGCAGCATGGAGAGTGCGGGGGGAAATGGTAGTTCTTGCTAGGGAACGTTTGGAGGGGACTGGCAAGACAAAATATTCAAGGGCATCCTCACAGAAGTCCCATACAGTGTACCATAGTCTCGTGTTTTCCCGGCCTGGGCCCTGAGCTTAGCATAAGAGGCTCTTTTTTGAAGTCTACCCACTTCTAAATCCTGAGTTTGGTTCCTTAGATTTCTCTACTCCTCCCCCTCCCCAGGAGATAATAGCCAAACTACACTTTCACATGCCCTCAGGTGTTAGTTATCTTTCTGTAGCATCAGTGCTAATCATTTGTAGCCACCCAAGCCTCTTGTCCTTAGAGCCACTATTTCCTCCACGCTTCTCTAACACCTGACATCACACACACCAGTATCCCTTCCTCCAGTGTATCATCCCAACTTACCATTGGCAAAAGTTCTCGCACCTGTCTGCCACCTTGTCCCTCAACACTGATGATGGTTCTCCGACCACCAGTGATGGGGTCCTGAGTGCCAGCAGGCACCGGGAACCATCCCAATGCCCATCTTGTTTCCTGCTTCCCCAGAAACAGGTGGCAACAGTCACGGCTGGTTCTCCAGTGGCAGCCATCCCGATGGAGCTTGGGATCCAAGGCACTTATCTGTTAAGAGTCAACACCTGTGAAAGGAAGGGTGCTGCAGCAGGACTGAGGAATCGGGAAGTAGCCGAACTACAGCGCAGGCCCATGAAGTCTCCAGGAAGCCGGCAGGAGGCTCAGGGACCTGTATTGCCAATCTGAGTTGTCAGGTGGGCTGGCACGACCAGGCTTTATCCCTCCACCTCGCTCAGTCACTGAATACAGACCACCCCAGGAAAGGCAGGAACAGGCCGAGTGGCCCTCCCTGGCCGAGGCAGATCCCGAAACAGCTGACAGCCGGCAGCTACCTTGCTGGCCACACTCCCCAGAGCCCCACACTGAGCACACGTCCTTCTCTGAAGGACGGCACACGTATGTGTCTACCACACTGTCCTTCCTACCTCCTAATGACATTTTTTTGAGGTTTATTTTGCTGCCGTCTTTTCCAGGTTATCTTAATTCTGGGATCTTTTTGTAAACCATTCGCATCAGACTCAGGGAATCGGCACACACACATGCAGATACGCATACACTTTGTGTTGCAAAACATTGCACAATATACCAGTGGAAACTGCATGTTGTAAAAAGGTTGCACATTTGGTTCTCTACAAATTAGCTTTTGTGGCTATGCAAGGAAGGAAGGATGTATTACAGAAGAATCACCTGTAACTCCATCGACTATAACAGTTGAATCAGTTGATCTGGCCAGTCAGGAAGATGCTGGGCCCTGCTTCATAGTTCCTCAGGCCTCCCTGCTAATAGTGCGAGGATGGGCAAGATGACCTTCCCAGAGAGAGGAAACAGCCCTCAGTAAAATTAAGCAGGGTTAGCCAGAGCAAACCAGCTAACATTCAGAAGTTGGTCTTTGGCCATAACTGAGATTTAAATGACATATAGACCCCAGGAGTTGAAATGATTAGAGTGTCACTCTGATCCGATCTTCACTTAATTTTGTTCTAGCCCATGGAGCCAGTACCAAGAGGCCCAGCTCCCAGTTAATACCCTTATCTAGTCCTCTGCAGCACAGTCCCAACAGTCTTAACAGTAACCTCTAAACTGCTACGTGACTCGACACCTGTGGGTGTCTCCCCCAACCCTCTGCCGCCACCCTACCCCACTGTCTCTTTACCCCTCTAACTAAAATTATTCAATTACACAGAAGAGCATTTTGTCCTGTTCTTAATTTTAAAATGCAAAAGTAAAAAAAAAATGTCCTTATAAAAAGAAAATTAAATGAAGTCACTTTCTATTTACAAGGCTCTTGCCTGATTTCCTCAGCTATCACCCACAGTTCCGCCCTGCGGTAGTGATACTTAAAAAGCAGTCCCCATGGTGATGTGAAATGTCTGAGTTGTGTCGTTTTAATCCTCTTCAATTTGTTGATGTCCACAAAGCGTCCCTATCACCCCAAGCACTACTCCACAAAATGAAGTCCAGAATGGAGGACTCATATACCTCTTAGCAGAAAGAAAACACCAGAAGAAGAAGAAAAAAGAAGAGATAAGCCTTTACCTGCTTTGTTTTAAGAGGACTTCTCGGGCACCAGAACGGCTTTACAAAACTCACTGCTAAATCAGGCTTAGAGGGAGGGGGTGGCCACCCAGCCCAGCTGGTGCATGCAAGAGGGGGCTGTTCCAGGCCCTTCAAGAGTGGAGAGAGGGGAGAGACACCCCTATTTTTTCCTGTTCTTAGTATACTTGGAGATTTGCTTATTTTATTTACATATGAAAAAAATTCCACCATAGGGTTCAGGAGAGAGACAAAGGGGGAATACACATCATACCCTAATCCCGGGATTCCACCATCATCTAGAGCAACACAAACTGCAGACAGCAAGAACATGCTGAGCCCAGATCCAAATGAGCAAGAAACAGGAGTCAGGCCAAGAGAGGGGAAGATTTTCTCCAGTTTCTTGAACTATTTCTGTTTTAAAATATTCAGTAGCAAGAATCACAGCAGACTATCCCTTGCCAGCTAAGCCACAACTCTCTATTATATGGTCTTCCAGGAATTGATTTTAATCTGCTTAGTGATGCTTAGACCCACATAAGGAAAATACAGCTAATGCAGGCCCCGCAAAAACTTCAGGGAACAAGGCCTGTGCGTTTATACACCAACACCGCAGTGCACAGTGGCATGGCAGGGAGCTCTGAGACCTCAAGCAAAATTTCAGAAAGGCCTTTTTTTTAACTTTAAAAATAAATAGGCCCCTAACCTAGTGCACTAAAGGAGTTTATTCAGTAGTATTTGCACCTGTAGAGAGAGCAGGAGGTAGCAGCTGAGAGGATCAGAGTTTTCCTGACTCTAACTTGCTTTCCATTATATTTGCAGTCCCCCCATGCAAGCCAGAGACCCCAGAGTGTTGTATTCAAGTTGTATAAACAACCTCAAGAAATGGGCAACTCTAACTTCGAAGACTGTGCTGTGCTTAAAATGGAGGAAGTGCCAAGGCTGGCTCTCGGGAGCCACACCACATAAGAGAAACTGCCACGGTGGAAAAAGCACTAGCCTTGGACCCCGCAGCCCTGGGCTCTGCTGGGTGGCCTTGGACAAGTCACCTAAACTCCCTGAGTTTTTCTCTCCCTCTGTGAGATGGAAATGGTACCACTTCAGATACAGACTGTTATAAGAATCAAATGGGAAGGTAAGCAGAAGCTTTCTAAAGGGTGTGAGATTAGGAAATCTTGCAGAGGTTTCAGACGTTGCTTGTTTAGGTAGGACAAGTGAAGTTGGTAGCATATGGAGGGTGGTTTTCAGATGCTCCATCAATGTCTAAGCCCCAAAACTTGAATCTTGAGGACAGAGGTAGCTACATTAGTATGTTTGGTTTTCCTCTTCATTTCTTTCCTACCCCTTTAATGCATTGCCTTCTATTCTGGAATTCAAATCCTTTTTTAGGGCCCTGTGATTCCTTCCTGGTCCTATATGTTCTTATTAGCTAATACTGCAGCGTGTGGGCCGATATCATGATGTTCTCATCATCATGATGCAAAAGATCAGCCCGGGCTGGCTTTAAGAAGCTGTTGCCTGTTGAAGCAGATGCCTTCATGGGAATAAGTGGACAGAAAAGTTGTTAGTGAGTGTTCTTGGGGAAATAAAAAGAAGAAAGCTAGATTGGGTGGAGGAAGAAGTTTGGCTGCAAGGTAGCTTCAATGAAGGCCTCCAGCAACCCTATGGGGAGTTCTGAATCCTATGGGGGCCCTTCAGAGCTGTCCTGAGTAGGGACAGAAAGGCTTTTATATCCCCATGAAGATCAGTCATGGATGCAGGCAGCCCTGGGAAGGAGCAGGATTTCAGCTAAGGCAAAAGGAAGCTGACAGCTGAGGCTTTTCTTCCATCAGCACTCTCAGTAGCTGGGGAAGTAAATACTTCAGTTCTGATAGATCTGAGTGGTGCATCTCAGTACTCTTCCCCAGAAGCCATTAAGCCACCGTGATTGTGTCTGCCATTCACTGAGAGACCGACCTGACCCTTTGCTCTTCTGGATGAAGGAGACTCATTACCATGCTGTGACATCGAACACCATTTGAAGCAAAAGGACTAAGCTAAGGGGCCAGGAAAGACCAGGCAGAGACAAGTCTAGGAGGTTCTCACTATCTGAAACAAGCAGAAAGTTTAGGAACCAGGAGAAAAACAAACTGGGAGAGATTAACTAGGCATCAGAAATCAAGATTGGCAAGGATGCAGGTCCAGGTGTAAAGGAGGTCCACTCAGAGGGCAGGAGCAATTTCCACCCTCGCTGTTAGGCACCACCTGTATACCAGGCCCCAGCTCCTCTCCTCTAAACCAGAGGATAATTTACCTTCCGGCTCTCAAAAACACATAAAGAGCAAGCAGATATTCACTTAAATCCCTCTAATGAATCTTTAGAGCTAGAGAAATGGTTACTCTCTGTTGGATAATATGCTTTCCTTCATTAAGCAGTTAAAGCTGAATCAGCCATTGTGATTTTCCTCCCCAGCCTTGGCTTCCAGAAAGCTTAGATTTGATTTTATTGTTGATTTTCAACTACCACCTTGTCATAGAAACCTGGTAGGATTTTCCTACTCTCTTTTCTCTGTCCCTTTGTGTCCTTATTTCTCACACTCTCATTTCAAACTCAGTTTTTTATTTGTAATGTAACAGTTTTATTTTAAATATTTCAAATCCCTAAATAGGTGTGACATATTGTGTAACTAGTGGCCTGTTTCCTGATACTAATCACAACTCCCAGTAGGGAATAAAAACTGTAGCTATTTGCAGAGATGCATAACCACGAGCGTAGAATTTCCAGCCAAGGATGGGGGCTAAGAGTGTGTTTGTTCACTCCTCTCCCTTCCCTGAAATACATAGATATGATAAAAATAAATAAATAAAGAGAAAAACTCCATCTAAAATGAACAATAGGAAAAGGGCCCTCAATCACAGTCTGTGAAGAATATCATCAAAATATAGTGAAACTTAGACCCAAACCAGAACTAGAGGTAGTGAAAAATAATCCGTACCTCCTTGGGTATTGACAAGAATACAGATTTCTCGTAGAATAAGAGGGACCTAAGGGGCCCGGCTTTACCTAGAAGGAGAAGCATGAGGACTGTGTGAGGCCGTGTGAAGCAGAGACCCTCCTGGGGAGGAGGGGGAGGACAGAGCGGGGATAGCTACACATTGATGAACAAAGAACAAGGGTGGAAGAGGTACTATTTTAACTTCACTTTCTCCAGTTAAGACTCATGCTGAAAACAACGTGAGGGGACGCAAGGTTGAAGCAAGACCATAAATAGCAACTACTTTTATACCTGCTTACTACATCCAACCAAGCAAGATGAATTAGTATAAAATCACCAAACAAAAGACCTGTGAGCGCCACGGAGCTGTGCTGTGAATGCACATGGATCTCCTGGTTGGCTGTCTGCTTACGTGGAGATGGGGGAGGGGACGATTACCCCAAAATCTGAAGGATGATTGTAACATTTTATGCTGTGAAATATAAGATAGAATATATTAAAACCATAAAACATCAGAAACAGCAAAAAAGAAAACATATACATCCAAAATGCAATGGCATGGACTTTTTAAGACAGGCAATAAAATGGAAAAAGAAACCAAAAAAAGAGGCTAAAGGGAAGATCAGAGACATGGAAGATGGAAGCAGTTACCTAATACACACATAATTGCTATTTCTCAGTAAGATTATGGAATAGATGAACCTGCCAAAAATTTTAAAATATAATAAAAGTTGGCAGAGAAAAAAAGAAAGCTCTAAATCTGTGGTAGCAAAAAAAAAAAAAACAAAAAAACACTGTGAACCAAGAAGATTTTCAGGAAAAAAACACTATCCACACTGAAAAAGTAAAGTCATAGGAAGATAAAGGGAATCAAATTAGTACATTTCTTCTCAAAAGGGATGATATCACCTCCAAGGAGATAAAAATTGGTTATTGAGGAGATGAAAAAATACTAGATATTATAATGGTTTGTGGCCCTTTAGAGGACCATAATACATAAACAAATGTGGAGTTTATCTGCAGTATTAAAGGTTCTTTGGGGAAGGAAGCAATAATGAAAATAGAAATGCTGGGTTAAGCATAATACACCCACAAAATATTTAATACCAGAGCAATCTTTAGAGAGTCTTGCAGAAATATAACCATGTCCCAATGATTTCAAACCAACCAATTACCAGTCATGAATGCAGGCATTAGACATGCATGGGAAAACATGCAAAGAGTCAGAATATAACCACCATAAAGTTCTTATAGGAAACACTGAGAGAGAATGAACCTCAGCCAGCCAAAGGATGAACCAAAACAAAGAACAGAAATGGAGAAGTTGTGGTATTTAAGAACTGATGGTGAACACCAAAGCCATTAGAATTCTGTAACATTTAATATAAGTGTTGTAAACTTTGACATTGTGAAAATAAATAAATTAAAAAGCAAAGTACTGAGTGAGATGGGGTGGTGGAAGGATGGACAAAGAGCACTAATTTCTCCTTATTTCATAACAAGGGATCAACATAGCTAGCCTCAAAAAATATTTACAGTCATAAAAGTAGCCACTAGAGGAACTAAAAACCAAATTATAAATCTCTCAAAATATGAGTAGAAGGGGAGCAATATAACCAAATTAAAGAAGACATAAGCCATACAGCCAAAGACAGAAAACGGAAGCATTAGAAAACCAAACATAAGATGATAGAATTGAAACATATGTTATATATGCAATATGTATGTTATATACATATATGCCAATACAACAAATTCATCAAAAACTCTCAAATTTGATTTAATAAACAAAAACTATATGATTTCTATTACTCAAATATTCAGAAAAGTCAAAAGCAAAATGATTAATATTACAAGTGACTCTCTTTTTTTTTTTTTTTTTGCATTTATTTATCATGTCTTTGCCAGACAGAATTCAAGGCAAAAAACATTTAACAAGGCAAAAACATAGTTTATCATTACAAATTATTCAATCTACAATGAAGATATAATTAATGTTATGTTTTACATTCTAATTATTGTAACACAAGGACACATAAAGCTTAAAATCCAGGAAATGTAAGGAGAATTCTCCAAATAGAGGAGAATTTTAACTTATTTCTCTTAGCTCCAAACAGATCAAATAGTCAAAAAATAAGTGAGAATATAAAGAATTTTAAATCCAATTTATTATATTAACATTTTCATAACTCCCTACACTGAAAAAGAGTGTAGGCCTGTTTTCAAATACTTCATAAAAAAAAATAACAAAACTTGACCTTATATTAGGCACAAAAGAAGACTCAAAAAACAAATAATAATAATCATAATGACTATGATCTTGTTATAATGCAATAAAAGTAGAAATGAGTAATAAAACTAACCACCTGAAAATGTTATAACTTATTCTTTAACAATTTAGGACATGATTTCATTATTGGCCCCAAAGTTGCAGAATACCTAGAAAATAATAATATTGAAAGCACTAAGTTAGCAAAACCCATGGTAAACAGCTAAAGCTGTTAATGGGAGAAAATTTGAAGTTCTATACATTTACATTACTAAATAAGAATTCAACTCAATAATTTTAAAAGAATAAAACACTAAGGAAAGCAGAAGGAACAAATTATTTAAGGGAAGTAGCAGAAATTGATACATTGTAAAATAGAAGAAAGTAGAATTAACCAATAAGACCAAAAAGTGATTCTTAGGGGGGAAAGTAACACAGGTAAATTGGCAGTTAACCTAAACAAAAACTAAAAAGGAGAACATACAAACACAAATAATAACAATGAGACTAAAAAGGGAAAGAAACCTCATATGATTAAGACATTAAAAAGAATTATGAATACTTTGTAAAAACTATAAAAATAATTTTGAATTTCTAGATAAAATAGATATTTTCTACGAAATTATAAATTATCAACATTGAAAGCATGCTTAATTTATTTCATGACTAAAGACTTATCAGATTTCTCTTTTGGGGTCAAAGAACAACTCATTCCCATATCCCTGCCCCCAAGAAAACTAGGTCAAAAAAGATTCACAAGTGATTTTTTCCAAATCTTTAAGGAACAAATAATGTGATATCCAATTCACAATTGCAAAGATGTGGAAACAACCCAAATGCCCATCAATCCACGAATGGATTACTAAACTGTGGTATATGTATACCATGGAATATTACTCAGCTATAAGAAATAATGGTGATACGACATCTCTTTGGTTCTCCTGGAGAGAGTTGGAACCCATTATATTAAGTGAAGTATCCAAAGAATGGAAAAACAAGCATCACATGTACTCACCAGAAAATTGGTTTCCCTGATCATCACCTAAATGCACATCGGGGAAGGGTACCAATTAGATATCAGACTGAGACAGGGGTGGGGGGATGGGTGTATGCCTACATGATGAGTGCGTTGCGCACCGTCTGGGGAAGGGTCATGCTTGAGGGTGCTGACTCGGGGAGGTGGGGGATGGGGGTAGGGGATGGAGGTATGTCTACATGGTTAGTGCCAGGCGCACTGTCTGGAGAATGGACACGCTTGAGGCTCTGACTCGGGGGGATGGGCTGGACATGGACAATGTATATAACCTGAACTTATGTACCCACATGATGAGCTGAAATAAAAAAATAAAAACAAAAAAAGACAAATAATGTGATATTATTTGAACTCTTTCAAAGCATAGAAAAGAAATAAACTAAAAACTCAGATCAATCTTGCTAGTTAATGTCAATGCAAAAATCTCTAATGTGACATAAGTAAATACAAAACATGGAAAAAAAAAAAAAAAGCTACCACGACAAATAGGGCTTATTGAGAAATGAAAGGATTGTTCAACAGTAAGTAATAAAAGGCTTTCTGTCTGCGACTGATCACTGGACAAGTCTTCGACTGATATCCGAACCTCTAGGTTCATTCCTCCCAAGTCTCTCCCTATCGTGCCGCAGCACAGTCTTTCCTCCACATTGTTGACAGAGCTTCCTAACACTTACCTCGATATGTGATTGTGTGCCTGTTTATACTCCATCAGAGAGTTTCCACAGCCTTCAGAGTAAAGTTCAACTCTCTGCTCATGGGAGGGAGGTTCTGCCCAACTCTCTAGCCTTGCTCCCAGCCTGCACACATGGTTGATTCTCTAGCCATTGCAAAGTACTTGGAGACCCTCAACTCTTTTTTACTGTTTCTTTCCTCTGTGCTTCCCCACATGCTATTTCCTTTGCCTAGAACCCTAGTCTTCCTCCTCCTAACCTCCTTTTCAGCTTACACAGCCATCATCTCCTCAAGGAAGCCTTCCCCATTGTCCCCACTAGGCTGTATTGGTTTGCATCCCCATACTCCCAGTAGCACCCTGTTCAGGCTTCAGTGGGACTCATCACAATGCACAGAAATTGTGGATTTCAGTGGCAGACTCCCACTCTACACCTTCAACGCCATGAAGACAAAAAGTTTTCTCTTCTCTCTTGCACTGAGCATATGCCTGGCATATGGCAGACACTAAATAAATGCAGAAGGGTTGAGTACCTCCCAGTCTGGTAGAAAATCCAGATCAGGAAAGTCACCACAAGTGGTTAATGAAATCACCCAGACATGGGATTACTTTGGGGGCTCTGCTTAAAACTACAATATACCAACTTCTGACCATAAGGACCTTTTTCAAGATTGTCATCACGTGAGAAATAAATGATTATCTCAGAGAATGTTGTGTTCTCATGAGATGTCTTCCTATACTTGGGAGGATTAGAGACAGAATTTCATAGTTTGAAGGTTACAGAATGCTGAATACCAAATGACCCATCTAAAAATTCAGTTTAGAACAAGCACAAATTTATTTTGCCATCACTGCATACACCATACACCAGTACACCTAGGTCTCTGATTTGTCATTCATATTCCTCACATTATGTTGTTTTATATTGCAGATTTTATCACCAATACAGGGAAGAAACCATTGCCCCTTGGAAGCTGGTGCTGTGTTTCTCAGGTGTCAACTGCATCTCTGGATACTAGATTCTTAGACATTCCTGCTTCAACCACAGCTCCAGTTATATATCTTTTAAATAACTTATTTCCCTCTGCAATTTTAGTTAAAGACTACTTTCAAACCTTTTGGCAGAAAAATGCTCTGATTTAGTGCAACTCTTATTTTACAGATGAGGAACATGATGCCAGATAGGTTAGGTGAGTTTTCCCACACAACTAGCTATTAAAATCCAGAATGACAATACAAATACTTAAATCCTGGATACAATGTGTTTTTATTTGGCGATAATACTTATAGTTATTTCTACTTCATTGTAACAATCTATCACAGCACAAAGTTCTATATGTTGCCATCTAAATCTCTTGATAGAACATCAGCTACTATTTTATTCAATTATCTGGCATGGGAGGGTTTCATTTTCTAAAGTATTAATCAAAGGCAAGACTTTAAAACCTAAAACTAATGAGACAACACATGCATTCACATGAGTTTCCAGACAGATAGCTCAATCAACCTGGAAACTGCCTAGCAGATTTCTACGCTAATCAAATCCATTGTCCATTAAGTCACAAAACAAATTAAAATGCAATGGAGAATGATAGAAGTTAACTTCAGGGTCCACTAGTGTGTTTATTCCAGCACCATCTGTGCATCTGTTACATGATTAGACTCTGTATTGGGCAATATTTAAATAACTGGGCAACTCTACCATAAAGACCATATGCTCAAAAGTGAATAAGAGTTGTCAATGCAAGAGTCATCAACTGCTCTGCAGAAGAATCTACTCTCAGATAAATCTTCTGTAAAAAGTTTTTGGTTTTTCCTTAACTGAAGAAAGATTTTGGTTGGTTGCTTGCTTGGTGATTTGGGAGATGTTCATGGGAGGAGGGGTAGAAGCAAGATGGAAATGTTAGAAAGGAAGTACTTTCTAAAGACCTTATAAATAAGGAATACATTGGAGCTAAAATGAAGCTATCACATGTAACCACAGACCAAGTCACCTTCCCAAGGTGCCCTGGTCTATACTTTGATTATACTTTCAGACCTCCCAGGGCCATCCTGCAAAGTTTCACATAACTGTGGATGAGGTGTAGGATGGCACTAAAGGAAGTATATTGTAGTGAATCTCCTATGATCTCCTATGTACCATGCACACACCAGATCATGCTTTTTATGAGCTAAAAAGATATGGTAAAATTTTTTTTTACTTTATTTGAAACTCATTACAATGTCCTTTCTTGCGAGGTCTTATCTTTCCCATGCTAAATATTTTAGGAGACAGTTATGTGTTCTTCCTTTTATATGGAAATTATTACACCCTTTTTAAAAATTTGTTTTTCTGTTTGTTTCTCCCTACTAGATAGGGAACAATTTTGTATATCTACTACTTAGCACAGTGCCTGGCACATAATAAATACACACTAAGTGTTTGAAAGAAAGAAAGTATGAATGAGTGGTGTAGCAATTGAGCCATCAGGATGAGGTCAATGTGGGATACACAGAAAAAGGTATAGACCAGATGAGTTGTGAGATTATTGCTGTCACCACATGGGCTAAAAAACCTCAGTCTTAATTGGGAGAAAATTGAAGACTGATGTCAAGATATACAGTATACCTTCAAATTTTGTTCTGTAAGTGTGTGCATGTAGTAAATCATACACCATTTTCATGTCAGAGCATAAGCTCAAAAGGATTTGTTGAAAGTGACAAAAGTCTTCATAAAGCCCCAGGTTACTAAGCCTCATTGGGTATTGTTATATACCTAGATAGACTTTGCATGACTATTAGATTCAAGATTCTAGGGCTGAAAGTGAGCAAAACTCCTTTAACTTGACCTGAATCTCCATCCTTTCCCTTTGTATAATCTTTTCTGAGCATATTACTTATTTCATGAGTCTGTGCCCAGAGCTGGATATGAGCATGGATGGTACTTATTAATCTTGCACAGGCTAATGCCATTTCAAGAGGCAGACAGAAGGCCACTGTGGGAAGAAACCAGGTTTGATACAGAAGTAAAGATGGAAATAGAAACCAATTGTTGGCCCTAATTCCCCAAAATTGACAATCCCAAATACCAAGATGTATTGAAATTTCACTTGAGATTAATTATGTATAAAATTTTGAAATTTCTGAGTTACATATAGGAAATATGTTAAGTCTGTTAGAAAATAATGTTTAATCAGAAAGCACTGAATGAGTAGCAAATATAACTCATTGAATAAAATTCTTAAACATACTCTTAGATCTTACAGTTTTGTGCTCAAAGAACATTAGAGATCATGTTCAAATCCCTAATTTTACCAAAGGAGGAAACTGAGATTCTGAAAGATTTCCCTGTTCTAAGATCTTTGAGTTATTGTCAGAATGGGATCTTTAACTCCAGCGCAAATGCTCTCCTTTCCACCCATATGAAATAATTCATTAATTATGCATTATTTTAAAAATACATAATGAAAACACTGTTATTTAGAATTTGAGGGGAATACAAATGTAATAGTCTTATAAGCCTCCTTTATGAATGGCTTTCTTTTTTTCTATATAAAAACATTAACTCTATTATAGTTAATTGTTCAAAAAGCCAATAATAAGTAATACCCATCATTATTTTAACATTTTAAAACTGTTTATATATAATTATTACATTCTGTAGTATTTGATATTCTACATGTAGCCATCTGGACTTTCTAAAGTATAGTTAAATAATAAATAACTAGAAACATGATAGTCTTTCCTTCCTTCTCTAACAAGTTAAAATGATTATGTTTTATAAGAGTAGGAAGTGGGATGATTTTTTGATGGTTTCTTATTTACTGACATCAGATACTATCCTCTTGTTTAACATGAGCAATTGCACAAACATAAAATCCACCTGAGATAAAAAATAAATAAATAAAAAGACCCCAAACAAATTTTAATTGCAAAAGGACTCCAGAGAAAGAGATCGTTAACTCTGATTATTTCCTTCCTTGAAATGCTTTGCTGTCTGAAAACCCCAATTTCACTCTCTGCTGTGTATATCCCCATTTCTCCCTCAACTTTTCACATACATTCCAACCATAAAGGACATCTGTTTGCTGGTAGATATCATTATGCCCTAGAATTATATAAATTAGGATGCTTTAAGCTGTAAATAACATAATCCCTTATTCAAAGTAGCTTAAACAAGAAGGAACTATGATAATCTAACATGTCCAGAGACAGAGTAGGTTCAATGTACCCAGGGGCAGCAACCCAGTGATGTCATCAAGGACCCAGGTTCTTTCCATCTCTCTACTCTGCCTTCCTAGGTATAACCTCCTCCTAAGTCTGATTCCCTTCAGTGTTTTAAGATAACATTGATTGCTACTGACAGTTGTGTGTTTGCTTGCTAATACTGGTTCTGAGGAGGCAGGGAAGCAATACAAGTACTTTCCAATTTGGCAAACTTAGATTTTATGCTCACTCTTGGACCACTTGCAGTTCCCAAGGGAATGTCATAATTCGATTGGCTTAAAGTCTAATCATCAAGATCCCCATTTAAATCTGGAGATGAGGTGGATAACTGAACAAATCCAGAGTGCTCTTATTCACCTAGAGTTAGGTAATAGATTTAGTTTGACTACTAAATGTCTGCCTCAGTACTAGTTAAAATCAGTGTGCACACAGCCAGAAATCCAAGCTGCCCTAGATACACCTTAAATGCTCCCACCTCTACACTACCATTCCTCAACATTTCTTTCATCAAACTTCCAAAATGATATAGCAGCTGGGATAAGAGAGAAACTGGCATGAGTTATTGTATGTATTTGCATGCAATTTCTGCCCATGGTTGGCAGAGCCCCTTCTTCAATTTTTTGGGTGGCATACATAACAGACCCTGCTGAATCCAGCTATTTGGGCTTATGTAAATCAGCATTGCACATTAGAATACTGATGCCTTTGAACAGCCTCCACACAGATTAAATCAGACTTTCTAGGAATAGAGCCCAGACACAGGTATCTTTTAAAGCTTCCCAGGTAATTCTAATATACAGCCAGGATTGAGAATGACTAGTGTACTAAACATCCTGATTGTCTGAATTTCTCAGTTAATATCCTTGAGGTGTGTAGTTATGGCCCCACAGTTTGAATTCAGTTTCTTTGAAATTTACCCAGGTGACTGAAATCATAATCCATTTAAATAAAACATCATCTGCAGTATGATAACAACTACAGTTTGAGGTAAGGACGCTGTGTCAGCTTCCTTTTAGAGAATGCTCCTCCATCAATGGATGAATGTCAGAACCAAAATATTATATAGGCACGAGGCATTTTATATTGCTTTCTGTCTATTTCTGGGTGTAGTGTATAACATACACTGGCAACATTTCATTTTTATACTGTAATAGGATCTCCATAGGCTTATATTGAAATTGGTTTTCTGCTGTAATCTCACATTTTAACAGCCTCTATATACCTGCTCAGAAACTGACTCAAAATTGTTGTGAAGAATATTTGGCATCATAATTTATTTTTTTAAATTATACAAATGCTTCTTCCTCCCCCTCAAACCAACCTTGGGAGATACTGAAGTACCATTATAACTGCAATGGAAAGTAAATACTTGACATGTTCAATAGTTACTTTACAAAAGCTAGAAATTGTTTTTCCTCCAGAGTACCAAGTCTTCTGTCATCCTCAGATTTTAATAGGGTTTTGACACCCATTTCAAATGATGGGGGAAAGTGATTTTATCAATTGTTTTTTAAAAAATTAATTTTATTATAGGCACAGGAGACATTCAAAGCCCCAAAAGCATCCAGTTGGTGACCCTCTCTTTGTCACATTCGGGCTGCCTTCCTGATCAACCAAGCCCACTCATTTTCTCAAATCCAACCACCCCCAGTGCATTATCAGCCCATAAGATTCAGAAGGGAGGTGGCCACCTGCTCTTTCTGGTCATCATCTCCTCTGTGAATTCTCTCCAGGCAGCAGGAGTCTCTCTTCTCCTGATCCCACAGCATCTCTGGTGTTCTGCAGAAGCTCAGAGTAAGATCCACCCTACCACTTACTACCAATGGGTTTTTCAAACAACCTTCCCTCTGTAAGTTTCCATTCCTTAATCAGTGAAATGCAAACTTTACCACCTAGTGTCCTTGGGAGGATAAAATGAGATAACCTGTGCACCATGCTCACTCAGCATGGCACACAGCACATGATAAGGTCTCAGATTTTAGCTGCCGTGTGTACTATTGCTGCTGATGATGGTTGACACTATGGTGGCCATTCCATGGGTACGTCTTGTCTTGAATATTTCATTGTTTTACAGACCTCTTTTCTCCTTTGTATCCATTTTTCTGCCACCCTACTTCAGGCTTTTATATCATACTTACACTAACTACATAGTCCCCCTTCTCCTGGGGATATGTTCCAAGGCCCACCCCGCACCACCACATGGGTGCCTGAAACTGTAGATAGTACTGAACCCTACTGCCATCAATCAGAACACCTTTCTGTTCATGTCTTCCATCCACAAATTTAATGCCTTTTCCATCTTAACAAAGCACTTAGCACTCACTGTGGTCATAACTTTCATAGTCTGAGGTGTGACAGCAAAACTAGCATGAGTTTCTTTTTCCTTCTTTACAATTTCATAGACAGAAGATTTGTTCTTACCACAGATCTTAGCAACCACAGCATATCATTTTTTTCTCTCCTTAGTAAGTTGAGAACTTTCATCTTTTCACTTAAAGGAATCACTTTATGGCTCTTCTTTGGCATATCCAAATTCCCAGCCTCACTACTCTTGTGCTTTGGGGCCATTATTAAGCAAAATAAGGCTTACTTGAACACAACCACTGCAATACTGAGACAGTCAACCTGATAACCAAGATGGCTACTAAGTGACTAATGGGCAGGTGGCATCTACAACATGGATATTCTGGACAAAGGGAGGACTCACGACTCTAGTAGGATGGAGAGGGACTGCACAAGATTTCATCACGCTGCTCATAATGTGATGTGGTTTAAAATGTGAATTGTTTATTTCTGGAATTTTCTATTTAATATTTCTGAGTACAGTTGACCACAGGTAACTGAAACTGCAGAAATCTAAACCTCAGATAAGGAGGTACTACTACCGTATTGCAACAGTGTAAAGAATAGTCCCCTTTTCTTGCTTCTAGCTGCTTACCTGTCCTCTCCAGCAAGGGGGAAAACTGTCTACTTTATCATGTCACTCAAATCTCTACGATATGATCCCGCTCAGCTCTCCAAACTCTACTCACTTTCTCTAAAATTGTTTTCTTGACTCTTCAACACAGTCCTTCAAAGCACCGTTCATGACCCCCCGGCTCTCCTGTGAGACTTTCACTAAGAACCTCAAGTGGAAGTGAGAAAACACAGATTCACACTAACACAAAATGATTCCATTGCCCAAATGGACCCCCCTCCCTTTTTTTTAGTACAGCTCTTATCACCCCTCAGAACTGGAGTTCTGTAGAACACACTTCAGGAAATCGTGTTTCAGGAAAACAATCTAACTAAATCACAGGAGCCTGCAATGCTCCATCTCCTGGTTCCCTCGGCTAAAGAACAAAAGGCCTGTGGCTTAGGAAGGGGAGCTCAGCTAAGCCTAAATCAAGACCTTCTCCATGTGCCAGTCTTCCTTGAGTCTTCACTTCTGTCCCTGATCTCTTGCATAGAAGGTTCTGGGAGTGATAATGACATCAATCAATGACATCAGACATCTGATACTTCCATAACACACAAAGGGTGTGGGCTTCCCCCAGTTACTCTCCAAAATCTCTTCTCCCATTGCCTCCTCAGCGTGAATCTTGTTTGTTGTTTGAATTTGAAATGATTCATCTCACTGCTGCTCCAGGATGTACTAAACATTGGTTCTACTGCAGTTAGACAAATGTAATAGCCCAGGGCTCCAAGTCGGCTTCGCTGCTTGATCCAAAAGCCAGAAAAAAGCATGCTCCTCTGCCACTCCTATCTCCATCAACACATGCAGCTCTGTAAACAGGATAAGGGGAATTGTGCTTACAAAGGTGACCCCTAATTAGCAGTCTGAGTCTTGTGCCTGTGGCAACAGAGGCACCATTAAGTGCTAAGCACCTGTTCTCAGTTCCTGGTCTAGGGGTACAGTGTAACTGCAGTCCCTGTTTCATGGTGCAGTATGAGTTAGGGATTGTGTAATTTACATAATTTATCATCCATAATGAAACACTTTTCAAAGTGAAACATGGTACCAATTACAGTTATGCCAAGACAGTAGGCACAAAATAGAACAGTACTGGGCAAACTAGGAATTAATAGCACTATACTTACAAGTGCTGTGGTTCTTAGAAAATGCTACAGGGACACCATTCCTATCCTGTGTCCCCAGAGAAGAAAATGACATGACTCCTCTGTCACCACCAACTGACAGAAGAGAAGGAGTGCCTTTTGCTTTTGCCACCATCATCACAAAGGCTTTTTCTGCTAATTGATATACACTCCAACCTCTGCTCCAATACCATTCCTCAGGAGGAAGGGGAGGTGGCCTTTCTGGTTCATTTCCACCTTTTCCCATCTTATTTACTTAAAGGAAGAAAGTAGTTAAATCATGAAATCAACTGACTACTCAAATTAATAATTCTGAAAATATAGCTTGATTTGAGATAAATACACAAAAGGAAAAATCTAACTTCACAATAGTCCAGAAATAAGGGGAAAATTCTGATAACTAGAGCAGGTGAAAAAAATCAGAGGAAAAAAATTTTAAAAGTGTTCAAGACATATGAAAATATGCTAAAATATATAAATGACTTAAATGATAAAATCTGACATGATCATGAATGGGATGGTTAAATATTATAAAGATAACAGGTCTTTCCAAATTTTTAATTTATATGTTTAATAATATAAGGCCCATCACAATTACAACAGCTTTAGGATATAGAGGAGTTGTGCCAAAATTGTTCTAAAGTTTATCTATATTTTTTTCAACTTTGCTTTTGCAATTTTCACAAATGGGGATGTCTAACCTTTACAAATATTAGAACATATTATAAAATTATAATACCTAAAATAGTTATAATAATATTTTTAAACATAAATGTTTAAGCACTCCCTTTTCATTGCGTCTGCACCAACATCTATTGTTTTTTGACTTTTGAATCACGGCCACTCTGACATGGGTAAAGACTGAAACAGGATCCGTACTTTTCACCTCTCACAAAAATGCGCACTTCTCATCTCTGGCGATAACCAAATAAAACACAGGACTGACAGAGGACCTGCACTTGCCACCTCTCACAAAAATCTCAACTCCAACGAAGGATTCTTATACTAACGGTGAAAAGTGCTATGGTTCTTAAAATAATGGTGAAACGATGGTGGAATAACACTTAAAATAATGGTTTCTTCAAAGGCTCTAGTACCAAGTATTGGAAATACCAAGTTAGCTGGGCCTCAGCATAGTTTTGTCTGGGAAAACTATCTTAGGCTTAAGGATGTAGAGACCAACCTTATTACAATTATAGTGAAAAGTGCTATAAAATATGGCAAATAATTCTCAACATAGTGGTTATTTCAAAAGTTCTGTGACATACTTCTTGGAAATATCCAGTTACCTGGGCCTAAACATAGGTTAGTCTAGAGAACCATTTTCGATTCCCAGCTGATGAATCAAATGATTCTTAAAATAATGGTGAAAAGTGCGGATCCTGTTTCAGTCTTTTGAACGAGATACCACAACGAGGTGGTATCTCATTGTGGTTTTAATTGGCATGTCCCTGATTAGTGATGCTGAGAATTTTTTTCATATGTTTCTTGGCCACTTGCATATCTTATTTTGAAAAAAAACTGTTCATATCTTTTTCCCATTTTTTAATGGTGTTATTTGGTTTTTTTTTCTTGCTGATTTGTTTGAGTTCCTTATAGATTCTGGGTATTAGCCCTTTGTCAGATGTAGAGTTTACAAATATTTTCTCCCACTCCGTAGGTTGTCTATGTACTCTGTTATTTCCTTTGCTGTACAGAAATGTTTTAGTTTAATTAAGTCCCATTTTATTTTTGTTATTGCTGTATTTGCTTTTGGGGTCTTAATCATAAATTCTTTGCTTAGGCCAATGTCCAGAATAGTTTTTTCTATGTTTTCTTCTAGAATTTTTATAGTTTCAGGTCTTACATTTAAGTCTTTACTTCATCTTGAGTGGTAGGAATATAAATTAATACAACTTCTATAGAACACAGTATGGAGATTCCTCAAAGAACTAAAAGTAGACCTACCATTCAGTCCAGCAATCCCACTGCTGGGTAACTACCCAAAGGAAAAGAAATTACTATATCAATAAGATACCTGCACCCAAAAGTTTATTGTAGCACAATTCACAATTACAAAGCTATAAAATCAACTTAAGTGTCCATCAACTGATGAGTGGATAAAGAATACACACACACACACATCATGAAATACTACTCAGCTATAAAAAGGAATGAAATAATGTCTTTTGCAGCAACTTGGATGGAACTGGAGATCACTATCCTAAGTGAAGTATAAACAAATACCACATGTTCTCACTTATAAGTGGGAGCTAAACAATGTGTATATATGGTCATACAAAGTGGTATAATGAACACTGGAAACTAAGAAGGGGGAGGAGGAAGGAGGTGAGGGATTAAAAATTTCCTATTGGGTATAACGTACACTATTTGGGTGGCAGGTACACTAAAAGCCCTGATTTCACCACTATCCAATACATCCATGTAACAAAATACACTTGTACCCACGGAATCTATCAAAATAAAAAATAAAAATCTTTGTAAAAAGTAAATGTTGATATACATCTAAGAACCAAACATATGGAGGTGGTTTTGTTGATTGAATTAGGAAAAGATTGTTTTAATAGTAGTTGGGAAATTCATTTTTTTAAATAAAAATTCTAGATCCTTAGATCATGCCATAAAATAACTCAGATATGTATAAAATTTAGGTGTAAAACTGAATCCTCAAAATAAAAGAAAATATACGTTCACATTTCTTTGATTTTTTTCAGTGAAAAAGGGTTTTCTACACATTAAAACAATGGAAGAAATCACCAAAGGAAAAAGCAGATTTGATTATATAAACCTCTTAAACTTTTACAAGTCAAAACATAAGCAAAATTATAAGGCAAGATCTGGAACATATTTGCAACTAGTGGACAAAAGAGGATAATAGTTGCATCAGTTATCTCTCACCATAACAACTCAGCCTAACAAACAAACAAAACCTCAGAGGACTACAGCAATCACCATTTACTGTTCACAGTCCAGAGTCAGCTAGAGGGCAGCAAGGTGGCTCTGCTGTTCTTGGCCGGGTTCACACTCATGTCTGGGAATCAGCTAATGTCAGTTGATTATAATGTCCTCCGCTCCTTTCCACATTTCTCTCATCCTCCAGCAAGCCCAGTGTGTACTCTCAGTGATGGCACAGGTACAAGAGGGAAAGTGGAAATATAAAAGGCCGTTAAGGGCTCAGGCTCAAAGTGGCACACAATCACTTCTGCTTCATTCTACAGACCAAAGCAAGTCACACAAAGCTAGAAATTGACTCTGCTTTTACGGAAGGAAATCTAAAGTCACAGGACAAAACGCAAAATGGATACAGGAAGAGGTGAAAATGTGGGACCATTAATGCAATTAATCAATCAAGAAAATAATTTTATCCAATTGATAAATAGGCAAAGGGTTTGGGCGGCAGGGGGTGGGTGGCAAGATGACTGACTCAAGATATCACTTGCTGGACAGACCTGGAGGGAAGGAAAGTTTTCAGATAAAGGAGAGGGCAGAGGGGAGGCAGCTCAGTAGCAGGTCAGAGAGAGAAGTGCCCAAGCCTGCCAGGGACTTCATGGAGGAAAATTGTGAAACAGAGAAAGAAGAGGACAAAGGGACAAAAAGACATTGGTGAGGATCAAACCCAGAGAGGCCTGGAGACCAGTAAAGGGGTAAGGAGGAATCCTTTTCTCCCTCCCACACTCCTTCAATGAACAGCAGGCTACTAAGTTATTTGCAAGCTTTTCCACTCCCATGAGCCCAAACTCTGCAGCAACCATGAAATTGTGGGGAGAACTTCACCATCCAGAGCTTGGACATTCTGAGTGGGGTTCCCCTTCAAGGAGAGTGACACAAGAGGCCAGAGAGCTGGCTTTCTTCTGTTCAGACTCTAATCTTTCCTTACCCCTCCCGCACCCACTGCAACAGGGAGAGCAGATTGAGCCAAAAATTTGGCAGGCGGCCACCTCCCCCCAGCTGGCATGTCCTCCAGTCTGAGGTTTCCACAGAGAGTGGGGCCAATGCCTTTCCCCGTGAGGACCTGCAAGTGGACCCAGGGTGTCCAATCTGGGAGCTCCCTGCCCGCCAGCATTTCTGTGAGACACACGCCAGTTAGTCAGACATGTAGGCTGAGAAGGTTGCTGGGGTACAGAAAGGGGAGGTTTGGGATCCGGACTCTGGAGACAAGGGAATCCACGTGGGCAGAACTGATGGGAGAATACTGTGGGGCCCCAGAAGCAGCAATCTGGGAGAGAGCCCATCCCCCAACAGGAAAACCACACTGTTGGATTAGGGCAGTTCCTCTGGCAGAGAAGATCCCAGCCCACAGCAACATAGCAACCAAGCGCAGCGCATTCAGGTGCCCAGACTGAAGGGGAATTGAGGTCCCTTCTTCAGGAGTAGCCTTCCCAGTCTGAAAAGCCTGCCATGACCTGCCTCCAAGTGGCTCCCGCTAGCGCCCAGGAAAACAACCTCTGAGCCCTGCCGAGGCTTTGCAAAGCTTTCCAGGCTTGCACAACCTAACCATAGGCTGCCTCACTCCCCCACCCACCTCTGCTGTGGTGGAGAACAAGCAACGCCCTGGGAGGTACAGGGCCCCTTCCAAAGCCTGGGGCATTCAAGTGCTCCACCTGAGGGTCTAGAGCTTATCACAGGCACAGAAGAACATCTCAGCATTTGGCTCTTTCCTGCAAGTATCAACTAACAGGGAGAACAACTCTATAGTTCATTACAGTATCTACCCACTTAATCAGAGTGGCTGATTCTTACTCAAGTATCACCCATCACCTCAGAGATAAAGCTAGGATTCCCAATACAATCCACAATGCTGGGAAAAGGTGAAGACAGTAGGATAGAGGCAACCCAAGGGGACACTGCTTTTTAGGAGAGAAACAAAAGCTACAGGCAGCTCAATCTGTAAGGGTCTCCCTCTTCCACTGCAGACCTCTGGGCTGACTGGAGATGCTCAGAGTCTGTGTGGAGACATTCCACTTGAAAGCATGTTCAGCAGAGATCTAGTGCCTGCCAATCTCAGGTTTCTGTGACCAATAACATCCTGATCACTCTGGTGCATGTAGCCAGGTCCACTCAGGACCCAGCCTTCCAGCAGTAGCCTTTGCATTACCCCACCGGTCAGGGAGGGAACAGACACTCCCCTGTGTCAAGCCCTGTGACTAGGGGCTGAGCTGCCTCTTCCCCAGCATGGGAGCTAAACAGAGAAGGAGACTGAAGTTCCATAGGAACTACTCGGGAAGCCTGGGGCTACTACCTCCGTGGGTCCTATGTGTGGGAGTAGAACCTTGGCTGTCCAGCAGCTCCAGCCCAGCTATACAGACCCTGGGCAGCTCAGATAAACCCCTGCATGTGGGACTCCCCATGCTGGTGGAATAGCCCCCCAGGTGGGCATCTCTGCCCTGAAAATCCCCAGAGCCAACTCTGAAGCTCTCAATGTGCCAGAGTCTGAGGTCCTGCCATTGTACCTCCTGGCCCCCTGCCGGGCCTGTGACTCCACTCCTGAGTCTCCGCAGTTGTGCCTGGTCCCTAAGACCTCACTACTGAGTCCCCACCACTACCACTAGGCCAGCAGAACCCCCCTGAGGTCCAATACTTCACTCAGGACCCCCTAGCTCTGAGAAGCTGTCACTCCTGGACTTGGTTCGAGAGTCCCCAGCAAACGACAACAGGTGCCCTGTGATCCTGTTAACCCAGAGCCAAGAGAAGAGGAGCCAGATGAGAAGAAACCAGCAAAAGAACCCTGGCTACATGAAAAGACCAAATAGTTCAACACCCCCAAGGGCACACAGTGGAAATATAGCAGTGGACACCACCCACAAGGAAATTGATGAAATGACAGAAATGAAATTCAGAACATGGATGGCAAATAAGATGAATAGAATTGAAGAGAAATTTGAAAACCAACAAAAAGAAGCTAAAAAAATATTTCAGGAGATCAATGAAGAAAATGAAAAAGTCACTAGAGAGCTAGACAACATAAGAAAGGATACAATAGAACTTGAAGAAACGAAAGAGTCATTTAGGGAATTTCAAAACACAGCAGAAAGCTTTAACAACATGCTAAACCAAAGAGAAGAAAGACTCTCAGAGCTTGAAGACAAGACTCTCAAGATAACCCAGTCATTCAAAGAGGCAGAGAAGAGTATAAAAAGTCCAAGCAATCATTAACAGAGATATGGGATGATGTGAAGCAAACTAACATGCAAATTATAGGTATACCTGAGGGAGAAGAAGAAAGAGCTAAAAGCATGGAAAACCTATTTGAGGAAATTGTTGAGGAAAACTTCCCTGGTATTGCAAGAAATTCAGACATACAGATACAAGATGGACATCAAACGCTGGGAAGATTCATAGCAAATAGATCATCTCCACAACACATAATAATCAACCTTGCCAAAGTCAAAATGAAAGAGAACATTCTGCAAGCAACAAGATGAAAGCATCAAATAAGCTACAAAGGAAAATGCATCAGGTTAACTGCAGAGTTCTCAGTGAAAACCTTACAAGCCAGAAGGGATTGGAGCCCTATCTTTAATTGACGTAAACAGAACAACTGCCAGCCTAGACTTTTGTATCCTGCAAAATGTAGTGTCACAACAGATGGACAAATTATGTCTTTTCCAGACAAGTAAACACTAAGGGAATTTGCCATGAGCTCTGCAGAAAATACTGAGAACAGCACTATACACAAATCAACACAATAGACTCCCACTGATGTGAATTCAACTTTAAAAATCCCCAAACTCACAACTCTTATAAAATAATAGCACAAGAGGTAAAACAAAGCAATAAGGGACTACCTAACAGGATGAACAGACCAACATCCCACATATAAATGCTATCAATTAACATTAACAGACTAACTGTTCCTCTAAAAAGACAGAGGCTGGATGAATGGATGAAAAAACACAACCCAACTATCTGCGGTCTCCAGGAAACACATCTAAACCACAAAGATGCACACAGACTCCACGTGAAAGGATGTAAAAAAATATCCCATGCAAATGGAAATAAAAAGAGAGCAGGTGTACCCATTCTCATATCAGATAAAATTGACTTTAAGCTAATAAAAGTAATGAAAGACAAAAAGGGTCCTTAAATAATGGTAAAGGGAGCAATTCAACAAAAAGACATAGCAATCCTAAATATATGTGCACCCAACACAGGAGTTCCCAGATACATAAAGCAAATTTTACTATAGCTAAGCAAACAAACAAATAGCACATCATAATTGCAGGAACATCAGCAAGCCATTGTCAGAGATTGACAAATCATCAAAGCAAAAAATAAATAAAGAAACAAGGGAATTAAACCAAACTCTAAATCAAATAGACCTAACAGACATTTATAGAACATTCTACCCAAAAACTACATTCTTCTCAGCAGCACATGGGACATTCTCCAAGATTGATCATATCTGAGGCCATAAAACAGGTCTCCACAAATTCAAAAAATTTGAAATTATGCCATGTACCTTCTCAGACCACAGTGGAATAAAATTAGAAATCAATCACAAGAGAAACACTCAAACATATACAAACTCATGAAAATTAAACAACCTGCCACTGAACAATTATTGGGTCAAGAATGAAATTAAGATGGAAATCAAAAAATTATTTGAACAGAATGACAAAGGCAACATAAGCCATCAAAATGTAAGGGACACAGCAAAAGCATTCCTTAGAAGAAAATTCATAGCCTTAAATGCCTACATCAAAAAGACAGAAAGATAACAAATTAACAACCTAATGTCACATTTCAAGGAACTAGAAAAGGAAGAACAAACCAAACCCAAAGCCAGGAGAAGAAAAGAAATAATGAGGGTCAGAACAGAACTAAATGAACTGGAAAAAAAAATACAAAGGATTAATGAAACAAAAAGTTGGTTCTTTGAAAAAATAAGTAAAATCAACAGGCCTCTTGCTAAATTAACCAAGAACAGAAGAGAAAGGACTCAAATAAGCTCAATCAGAAGGGGAAAAAGTGACATTACAACTGATACCACAGAAATACAAAACATCATCCATGAATATTATGTAAATCTTTACATACATAAATTAGAGAATGTAGAGGAAATGGACAAGTTTCTGGAAACACACAATCTCCCAAGACTCAAACAGGAAGAAACAGAAATCCTGAACAGACCAATAATAAACAGTGAGATCAAAATAGTAATTAAAAAAAAAAAACTTCCCAAGGGAAAAAAGCACTGGACCAGATGGATTCATAGCCTCATTCTATAAAACCTACAAAAAAGATCTGGTACCTATAATACAGAAATTATTACATAACATTGAAAGGAGGGAATCCTCCCCAACTCATTCTGTGAAGCCAGTATCACCTTGCTACCAAAGCCAGGAAAGGACACACACAATACAAAAAACAAAAAAACTACAGAACAATACCCCTTATGAATAGAGATGCAAAAATCCTCAATGAAATACTAGTAAACCAAATTCAACAGAACATAAAAAAAATAATCCACCTGGATCAAGTGGGCTTCATCCCAAGGATGCAAGGGTGGTTCAACATACAGAACTCAATAAACAGGATTCTCCACATAAACAAAAGCAAAAACAAAGACCATATGATCATCTGAAGAGATGGAGAAAAAGCATTCAACAAAATTCAGCAACCTTTCCTGATAAAAACCCTCAACAAACTAAGCATAGAAGAAACATATCTCAGAATTATGAAAGCTATGTATGGCAAACCCACAGCAAACATCATACGGAATAGGTAAAAATTAAAAGCATTCCCCCTAAGAACTGGAACAAGACAAGGATGCCCACTGTCATCACTTCTATTCAACATAGTGCTGGAAGTCCTAGTCAGGGCAATCAGACAAGAGAAGAATATTAAGGGTATCCAAATCAAGAAAGAGAAGGTCAAAGGTCTTCACTGACAGTATGATCTTATATCTAGAAAGCCCCAAACATTGCACCAAAAGTCTCCTGTGATTGATAAATAAATGCAGCAAAGTCTCATGATACAAAATGAATGTATATAAATCAGTAGCGTTTCTACATACTAATAACAGTCAAGCTGAGAGTTAAATCAAAGACTCAACGCCATTCACAATAGCTATAAAGAAAATAAAACACCTAGAAATATACTTAACTAAGGAGGTGAAAGATCTCTACAAGGAGAACTACAAAACTCTGAGGAAAGAAATCACAGAGGATACAAACAAATGGAAAAACGTATCATGCTCATGGGTAGGTAGAATCAACAGTGTTAAAACGTCCATACTACCCAAATAATTTACAAATTCAATGCAATCCTCATCAAATTACCAAAGTCATACTTCACAGATAAAGAGAAATAATTCCATGTTTTGTTTGGAACCGGAAAAGATCCCAAATAGCCAAAGTAATCTTGAGCAAAAAGAATAAATCTGGAGGCATCACATTACCTGACTCCAAACTATACTACAAGGCTAGAGTAATCAAAACAGCATGGTATTGGTACAAAAATAGAGACATAGGATTCTTTTCCACAGTGTATGTTTTTGTCTTTGTCCAAGATCAGATGGCAATATGAGGATGGTTTTATATCTGGATTCTCTGTTCTGTTCCATTGGTCTATGTCTCTGTTCTTAGAATCCCTATTCAATAAATGGTGCTCGGAAAATTGGATAGCCAAATGCAGGCGACTGAAACAGGTTGCACATCTCTTACTTCTCATAAAAATCAATTCATAATGGACAATAGACTTAAACCTAAGGCATGAAACCTAAGAATTCTAGAAGAAAATGTTGGAAAATTCTTATAGACATCAGCCTAGGCAAAAAAATTTATGAAAAAGATAGCAATAGCAATAACAGCAACAATAAAAATAAATAAACCAAACCTGATCAAATTAAAAAGCTTCTGCACAGCCAAGGAAACAATGATTAGAGTGAATAGACAACCTACACAATGGGAGAAAATATTTGCATGCTACACATACAATTAAGGGCTGATAACTAGAATCTATAAAGAACTCAGGCAAATCAGCAAGAAAAAAATCAAGCAACCCCATTAAAAAGTGGGCAAAGGGCATGAACAGAAATTTTTTGAAAGAAGATAGACTAATGGCCAACAAACATGAAAAAATGCTCAACATTGCTAATCATCAGGGAAATCCAAATCAAAACCACAATGAGATATCACTAAACTCCAGTGAGTATGGCTTTTATCAAAAAGTCCCAAAACAACAAATGTTGGCATGGATGTGGAGAGATAGGAACATTCATATGCTGCTGGTGGGACTACAAACTCGTACCACCTCTATGAAAAGTAGTATAGAGATACCTCAAAGAACTAAAAGTAGAACTACCATTTGATCCAGCAATCCCATGACTGGGTTTTTACCCAAAGGGAAAAAAAAGGCACTCTATAAAAAAGATATCTGCACTCGAATGTTTACAGCAGCACAGTTCACAATTGCAAAGATGTGGAAAAAACCCAAGTTCCCATCAATATATAAGTGGATTAACAAAATACAGTATATGTATACCATGGAGTACTACTCAGCCATAAAAAACATTGAGCTAATACCTCTTATATTAACCTGAATGGAACTGGAGCCCATTCTTGTAAGTGAAGTATCACAAGACTGGAAAAACAAGCACCACATGTACTCGCCATTAACTTGCTACTAACTGATCAACACTTATGTGTACATATGGAAGTAACATTCCTCAGGGATTGAGCAGGTGGGAAGGGGGAGGAGGGGATGAGCAAACTCACACCTAATGGATGCAATGCACACTACTGGGGGGATAGGCATACTTGTAGCTTTGACTCAGGCAGTGCAAAGGCAATCTATGTGACCAAAGCATTTGTACCCCCATAATATTCTGAAATTAAAAAATAAAAAATAAAATTAAAAACATAGAGACATAGACCAATGGAACAGAACAGAGAACCCAGATATAAAACCATCTGCCTACAATCAACTGATCCTTGACAAAGTAGATAACAATACACACTGGGGAAAAGAAGCCCTATTCAATAAACGGTGCTAGGAAAATTGGATAAGCCACCTGCAGAGGAATGAAACTGGACCCCTACCTCTCACCACTCACAAAAAGTAATTCAAAAAGATGGATAAAAGACTTATATGTAAGACATGAAACCATAAGAATTCTAGAAGAAAATGTAGGAAAAACTTTTTTAGATATCAGCCTAGGCAAATAATTTATGACTAAGACCCCAATGGCAATCATGACAACAACAAAAATTAATAAATGAGATTTGGTTAAACTAAAAAGCTTCTGCACTGCCAAGGAAACAATCAACAGAGCAAATAAACAACCTACAGAAAGGGAGAAAATATTTGCAAGCTACATATCTGATAAAGGGCTAATAACAAGAATTTATAAAGAACTCAAGAAAATCAGCAAGAAAAAAAACAAACCACCCCATTCAAAAGTGGGCAAAAGACATGAACAGAATCTTCTCAAAAGAAGAAAAATTAATGGCCAAGGAACATATGAAAAAAAATGTTCAACATCACTAATCATCAGGGAAATGCAAATTAAAACAACAATGAGCTATCACCTTACCCCTGTTAGAATGATTTTTATTAAAAAGTCCAAAAACAATAGATGCTAGAGTGGATGCAGAGAGAAAGAAATGCTTATACACTGTTAGTGGGACTGCAAATTAGTCCAACTGCTATGGAAACAGTATGGAGATTCCTCAAAGAACTAAAAGTAGACCTCCCATTTTATCCAGCAATCCCACTATTGGGTATTTACCCAAAGGAAAAGAAAATTTTTCATCAAAAAGACACCCGCGCTTGAATGTTTATGACAGCACAATTCCCACTTCAAAGATACAGAATCAACCCAAGTGTCCATCAATTCATGAGTGGATTAATAAAATGTAGTATATTTATATGGTAGAGTACTCTCAGCCATAAAAAAGATGAATTAATATTTTTTGTAACAATCTGGGTGGAACTGGAGACCATTCTCCTAAGTGATGTACTTCAAGAATGGAAAAATAAACAACACATGTACTCACTATTAAATTGGAACTAAGTGATTAGCACTCATGTGCACAGATGGAAGTAAAACTCAGTGGAAGTCAACCAGAGGGGAGGGAGAAGGAAGGAAGGAAGGGGAAAAACCAACCCAATGGGTACCATGAACACTATTTGGGTGACGGCACACCCATAACTGGGACTCAAGCATTACAAAAATAACCTATGTAACCTAAAACGTTTGTTGCCCCTTAATATTTTGAAATTTTAAAAAAGGAATGTGTAAGAATACAAACACTTTTAAAATTGCGTTTACAGTAGTCCCTACTTATCTGTGGTTTCACTTTCCACAGTTTCAGTTACTTGTGGTCAGCTACAGTCTGAAAATATTAAATGGAAAATTCTAGAAATAAATATTTATCAGTTTTAGATTCCTTGCCATTTGAGTAGCATGATAAAATCTTTCTCAACCAGCTTCATCCCACTTGGATCATGAATCATCCCTTTGTCCAGTGTATCCACATTGTAGATGCTACCCACCCATTAGCCACTTAGTAGCTGTCTTGGTTATCAGAGCAGATCAGTTGTCATGGTATTGTAGTGCTTGTACTCAAGTAACCCTTATTTTTCTTTTATAGCAGTATATAGCTATAATTGTTCTATTTTATTACTAGTTATAGTTGTTAATCTCTTCCTGTGCCTAATTTATAAATTAAACTTTATCATAGGTATATATATATATGAAAAAGCATAGTATATATAGAGTTTGGTTTCAGGCATCCACAGGGGTTGTTGGAAGGTATCCCCATGGACAAGGAGGCACTACTGTACGTTGTATTAAGTGACTTAATTGCGTAATCAATTATCCTTACTCCACATCTATTGAATTACAAATAAATATGTATTAATTTGTAAAAAAAATAGGCAAAGGGCTCAGGTAATCACAAAAAGGAGATATACAAAGGACAAATAAAAATATGAAATCTCAATCAATTAGAATAAATAAAATATAATTTTTAAGAAATAATATGTAAAATAAGATGTTCTAAAATCTATTCTAATTTGATAAGTCTCAAAAATATAATTTTTAAAACTAGAAAACATATTATTTTTCAATCTGTTTTCTAATTTGATAATATTTAAAGCATGAGAAATTGGAAATTACACAGAGCTGGTATAAGCACACATTAGTACAACTTTTCTAAAGAAGCACTAGGCAGTAGGTACCAAAAGGGTTTCCTCCATTTCCTGTCACTTAGAGGAGAAAAGTACACATGAAGAGGTTTGTAAAATATAGGACACACAAAAACACATCATTATTAAGCCATCATAGCAATATAAGTCTATACTATAGACATTTATTAAAGTTTGAGAGGGAGAAAGGAGGTATGGAGACAGGAAGGCAAGCTACTGAGGTAAGAATCTGAATGAATGGTCCCCCCAGCACAGGCTCTCCATGAGTAAAGAAGAGCAGTCCTCTTTTTGGTAGAAGACGCTTTGGTTTCTTACTCAGCATCCATCTCTCCCTTTTATCTGTCCAATGTTATCCAGACATCCACCACATTTCCTGAAATCTTGATAAATGTAACTCAAACTTCACGTATCACTTTCCCAACAATGATTACTGGTTTTGGCATGGGCACATGACCTAGGATGGGCCAATTGTACCAAAGGGAAGAACATACATTCTATGCTTAAGGGAAAGCTCTTTTTTCCTGCTGCTTTTGAGTAAGGAAGTGTGTACTCTGATCACCATTGGTGATCACTGTGCAACCACATGGGAAACAGCCACAGAAGGAAGCAGAGAAGAGAGATGGAAAGAGCCAGGGTCCTTGATGCCATTGTTGAGCCTCTGACCATCGTGTCTGGACCCTGCTCTGCCTCTGGGCTCCCAGTGATGCAGGATGTATCTCCTCATTGTTTAAGTCAGCAGGAGTCTAAGTTTTCTGTTACTTGCAGCAAGAGGCATCCTAACCAATATACTTCCCCATATACATACACCTTCTCCTAGAAGTATCTCCTTCCAAAACTTGCAGCCTTTAGGACTGAAATTTCTTTACAGACTTCAGAATATGGTATAGAAAAACCTCAGGCAGTACCACTGGTCATGGCTGCCCTTCTAAGGGAAGCACCAGGATGCCATACACACCTGCCCACTCCCCTCCACTGAGATGCTGAAACAGCATTTCAACCCCTGAGGGTGAGATCAATGGAGTGGTGGTGGCCCACCCTCTGTGGATCCATTTGTGTTTACAGACACACATCAGAATCTCAGACCAAGTCTGCTTTATGAGACCAAGAGGGCCTGGCTTTAGGCTGTATCTCCAACCGTATTCCTGAATTAAGGCAAGTCTTTGTGTTCTGTGCTACTTATCTATAGGAATATTACTTGCCTCTCTACTGACAATGGTTACAGTCCCAATATTTTCTTGTCTGGGAACCAAAATGCTGAAAGATGTGCCATAATAAATGTCTCTTATAAAAATATGAGTTGCAATTTTGCTCTCCAAATCACAAGATTTTTAAGCTCCATTATAGTGATTATGACCTTTCATTTGAAACATTCTTAAGATTTTTTAAAGCCATATCCATACGATTAGATGTAAAAAGAATATTTCAATACATATTTAATAGGACATGAGGGTCTGATAAAACAAATGTTCCATAGATACAAGGAAGCTCAAATTATTGGTGTCTTTTTGAAATTTTTTATTAAGATTGTATTGAGTTTTAGCATTGAGTTGTAAGCTATTCCTATAGCACAAATGCAAAACCTCATCAATTTTGACTGCATGAGAATGCAAATTCTGTCCTTCCAAGTATCTTAATGAATAATTAATATCATGTTCAATGATCTGGCTGCAAGCACCAATCAGCTGGCCAAAATAAATTGGATTTGTATTGAAGAAATATTTCCCCATGCTCATCACAAAGATTACTGTTTCTTTTAGGGAAAGCCTATAATAGTACAAAATGAAGCCCTGTTGGAATACCTTACTGCTATCTGCATAAATAATTATTCCTTTTTGAAATTACTCTGCCACAGCACTAGCTGATCTTAAAAGCCTGTTATAAAAGATAATTGAAAATAACAACAAAAATTAAATTGATTTTTGTGGAATAAGGTAAACATCTCCTTTTCCTTCTCTTTTGAAACCACATTCCCCATGGTTTGGCTCCAAGAGAAGCCCTTCCTAGCATAGTGGTTGTCAAAAACCCTGCCTAGTGCACTTCCTAATCATACTGTAGTTCTATGGATAGAAAAAAACTGTGGAAATGCTGAAGAATGTGATGCAGTGTATCAGAGCTGTGAGTTCAAAAGAGTGAGTGGTCACTAGGTTTTACTGCAGAAGTCTGAAAAGCATAAAATGTTAAAATAAGATGCATGAGCAAGGCCCATTTCATTGAATCATCTGTCTGGTTTTTGAATTCTCATTCCAAAAAATAAATACCATCAAATAGACATTTTTGTCAGAAGCATACATGGGAGTCACAAAAATACCCCAGAGTCCACCTCCTTTTTGGAGGGACAGGGTGGTACTTGGTGAGGATAATAATGAAGCCATTGATTAAGCCAAGCAATTTGGAAGTGGTAGAGAGTTGGGATTTATATACGTGGAGATAGAGGTATGTCAATAGAGGTAAGGATAACATATTTGAGCTAAATATATGATTTTAAAGTCTAGTTACTAGAAAATCATAGGTGCAAAATGCTCTTTAAGCAAATATATCCCAATACATACTATAATGTTAATGTAACAATACACAAATTAACTAGATGATAATGATGATAAACTAATAATTTTAATTAAACTTTGTTATAAATTCATCATAAGTATTATCAAGTTATCATACTTTTAAAAGACAATTAATCACGAAGCAATGAAGCAACTTTCCTGTGAGTTCCTTATCTCTAAGTACGCACAATAGGAGTTTTGCAATGCTATCAATTGCTGACTGCCATTTATTAAATTACCACTCCTCAGCAAGCTGATAAGAGCACATAGTTAGTTTATGAATACTGAAATTTGATAACCCTTAATTCAGACACCTTCTGGCACTAACAAAGATAAAAGCCAACGGAATTGAGTCCCCTGGGTGGACGCCCTATAAAGAAAGACTTGAATTTTGCACGTCGTGTTTTTGACCCATCAGGAAGCTCTTTGTGGACTAGCAGTGGAACACAGAATACAGTTTGATCCCTGCTGTAAAGGCAGCTTATTCCTTAGTTATCTTAAGTGTAAAAGTCAGAACTCCCTGAAGACAAAAGGACATACGGTCTTCCATTTACTTCCATCCACAAGTCCTAGCTGTCGCAGCCTCAGGCTGAATAAAACTACTCTAAACCTCTTCCACATGGCAGTCTTTTAATTAAAGAGGGCCAATTTGGTCCCTATGAGTGTTCTCTCCTCCAGGCTAAACATTCCCATGTCTTTGGGCATGGCTTAGAATCCTATCATATCCTGGTCACTCTGCCAAATGCAAGTCTTGTTCTGAGTTGAGTAGCTAGAAGAGGGGGACAGGGAGCTTGAAGAAAATACCTGGCAGAGAAAGCAGCATACAAATTAGGTACGAAAATAGGTACAGCACCTGTTAATCTCAGGACAGAGGACAGTAGGGGCAATCATCAAAGCAGTGAGCAGATCAGCCTTCTGGGAGTGGAAGTTTCCCAGGAGGAGTAGAGGAGGTGGTGCCGGCAAGCTACGCTGGAGCCAGACGGCGTACTGCCCAGCTGGGGAGTTTGCACTTTACTCTGTTTGAGAAGAAGCCAAGAAGGCTTTTGAGCACAGGGATAAAATGTTCAAAGCAGTATTTTAAGAACATTAAATCTGACAGCAATCTAAGGGTAGCCAAGAGGCAAGACACTCAGTTAGAAGACCACAAAGCATTGATGATTATGGACTTGAGCTCTGGAGCCAAACTGCCTGATATGGAGTTCCTGCTCTGGCACTTACTGTGTAAACTCAGCAAGTTACTCAACAACCCCAACTACTTTCCATATCTTCAACGTGGGCACAGAAATGTTACCTATTCTATAGATTGTCTGTGAGGATTAAATAAGAATATGCACAAAGTATTTGGTAGGTGACATTGTCATCTTCATTATCATTATTATTATCATTATTAGCGACACGGGGTGTAATACAAGATCCTGAACTGGAGTGACAGAGGGAATAGAAAGGAAGGGACATAGTTGAGAATTGGTGCACGTGAGATTTCTTACCCTCATCCATAGCCTTTCTTTGTCTTGCCTCCCACTGCTGGTCAAACGCATAGGTTTGGGTCCAAGTTCATGTGAGAGTATAAAGTCAGGAAAAAGCTTGTTTGGTAGACAGGGAATGAATTCAATGTCAAATCTAAACAGATTGATTAACTTCAGATACTTTAGATAAAGGGTTATATCTGTACAAACTATACCCCTAAACTCTTGGCTTACATAGAAACCTCAGGATTATCCCAAGTCCCCTCTTCATCTCTTCCAGCTGTCCTCAGAGTCTAAGATCTTTCCAGAGCCAGGGGAAAAAAATACTGAGCTTACACATGCAAATATTGATATACCTCCTGGTGCTTTTCTGTTTAAAATGTAAAAGAGCTTCAGGTTCTAAACTCATGGTGTTTGGATTCTAAAACTTCACCATCATTCTCCATTAATTAGATAATTTAATTTTCAACATAAAGTGAGAATTAGGGTTTAAATTATTTAAACTAATTTATTAACATACTATCTATATTTCCTCATAAACAAAACAATTACATATAGAAACCTCTACAACTGGCTTGTGTTTCTTTATCATCCACATACTTACCTCTTTTACTTTTAGGAAGAAAAAAAAACATTACATTTATGTGGCCTAAAAATTAAAAGGAGGATTCCTGATGAATAAATGATATTCAACTCCTAGAACATCAAACCTTCTCTACCCTTCATACCCAAGAACCAAATGGCATTAGGGGAAATGGAGTTTGTATTTATTAGTTTGTGATATTATATAGTTGGAGAAATTCCAGGGAAGAAGAAAACATTGGACTTACCATTTAGAAATGTCAATTTAAAAAAGAATGGCCTCACAGTGGCTCCAGAGGAAAGGGGAAGAAATTTGTGCGTTGACTTAGGAAAAGCACCTAATAAGAATATCAGACCTCTTCGTATGTAGAGGGATTAAAAGTGTTTATTTATACACATTTGTTCCATTTGAAAATTATGTGTTATCAGTATACTGCAGATGTCTCACTGTACTAGTGACTGACATCTGTTTAAAAAAAATAGACATTCTGAACTGCTATTCTTCCTTGAAAATGCTGAGAAAGAGTTGTTCCCACCAAATTAGCCCCATGCTGTCTTCCATTTCCTTATATTTTGATTCATATTTTAGATTCATAGGGTAACTTGGTGTTCATTCACCACTATGTCTACCCTGTACCCTCCTCTGGACACTTTTTTATGTTCAGGTATGTGCCAACCCATGTGTTCATCTTACACCATGGGCTTTAGAGCAAGTCAGCACAGGATTGGCATAAAGTAATAATTAATGGACACTTTCCATCAGTGAACAAAAGCCTGTGCAAGACTTGCAACTTATCCATCTTTTCCCTCTCGCTGTCCGGTAGGTCCTGCCTTTATTAATGTGTAATCCACAAATGACTATCTGGAAGCTTGGAAAAGGTCAATGTCAACTCTTGCCTTAAACCAAAGGTTAGATCAAGTGATCTCCAGAGGTAACTTCAATTGCTAAGACTTAGATTCTTTGACTCTGTCAATGACTTATCAGACCATTTCTAAGGTTTTTTTTTTTTTTACCAGTTAGTGGTATCACAGAAAGCCTATTATCTAGGTGAAGTCTGGGGGCTCTACTCAGTGCTTAGTGACAGGTCGCCCAGGCTTATCAGTAAAATAAGGCTAATAACAGAATCTAACCTATAAGGATGCTTTCAGCATTCAATGAGATCATCCACATAAACTACTTAGCACAGTACCTGGCCCATAGGAAGTGCTCACTAAATGTTAGCCATGATTGTATTAGCAAGAGATGATTGAGTTTCTCCCCAGATTGACCTCAATGACTATTCACTGCAACAAAGCCACTGCCATATCAAAATATTCCAGTACAGCAGCAGCAGCCCTTCCTTTTAGGTGGCAAGGTCAGGAAATGCACCTCAGTACCTGCAGGTCCCACCTGGGTGAAGTTAATTGAGTCTTCCCAATTTGAAAAAGAATTTATACTGCCTCATACAAGGCACATATAGGTGCCTTGAAGGTCTGAAAGCAAAAGCAAAAACCAGAGTGAGAATAAGGGACAAAGACCTCTTGCCACAATACCTCCAATTTGGCAAAAAGAGGGCCTTTTCTTACTTGTTACATCATTCCAAGACAAGGGCTACTGGTGATAGGAGGTTTAAATCAGCGGGTGAACATCATTGTCAAGATGCTACTTGGTATTTTTTTCATAACTTCCATTAGAAAAGTCTCCATGTTTTGGAAAAGAGCAAATGTCAGGACCAACTCAGAAAGGAGAAAAGAAGGATGACCCTGAAAATGATAGATAGATCAGCTTAGCGTCACAAGCCTCGGCGATACTGGAACAGATCAGCAAAGGATCAATCTATAGTCACTCAGAAAATTAAGAGCTAACAAGAGCAATGAAATAGTTTTGGGAGTGACAAACCATATTGCACTAATTTAATAGAAGGACAGATTATCTAAACACAAACAGCAGGGATGAGAGAGCCAGAAATAAGTCTCTCCTGAGCTCAGCGTAGCCTCAGCATCTAAACCTCAGGAGATTTTCAGAGGCAAACTGGGAGAACTTGCTATGGATTACAGAATTCTCAAGAGGTTTGCTTGTCTTTAACCTCCAGTGATTTACCTGGGTTATTGTTTCCAGAAAGAGGCCTAGAGCCTATTTCTATCCTTTACCTGGGTAGTCGAACAAAAGAATAACAGAGTAGCCACTGTGTGCCAGGAATTACACTTACATTGTCTATGATCTTCCTTCCCCACTTCTTCAACAACACTGCAAAGTAGTTATTTTCTTCACCTGTCAAATGGGACAACACAAACCTGAGAGGGATTACATGAGTTGTCCAATGCCACATAGCTGGTAAGTGGTAGAGCTCAAGTTCATACCCAAGGCTGTGTCTCCAGAATCTGGGCCAATATGAATTGTCAAAACTATAACTGATGATAAGTAATCATTAGCTCCTTCCCTGGAAAGGTGAATCAGAATAATCCACTTGTTCTCATGTCTTAGAAACTTGGTTAAGATGTTAGGCAAAGACAATCTTAAAGAAGGGAGATGTTTAAAGAAGAAATGTGCAGCCTATATGGAAGGGAGGGTATTGTTAGCAGTAGCCCAGCCCTAATTTTTAGATGATGGAATGCAGGAAAGCTTCCATCCTAATGTGTGGGTAAATGCATGTCAATTGTAGTATCATTTCCTGGTCCCCCACTAACTGATCAACCGATTACCACATCTCACCCAGCAGTAGGCCCCCCCCACACACACACACACACACACGCACACACACACTTGCACACAAACACAAAAGTCTGAAGTCTAAGACAATCATTTCTATTTGTCATACCCTTATGATGCCCTGGTACAGTAGCATCAGTTAACTTAAAGAAGGACAAGCATAAAATTCAAAACAGAATAGGCTTCTGGAATACTAACACTGGAAGGGACTGTACAGATCTAGTTCTTCCCTTTCATTTTACAGGTGGAGATTATAAGATCCAAAGAGGCTGAGTCATTACTTGCACAGTTGAGTCACTACTTACCCAAGATAACACTGGAAATTGGTTTTAGTCAGTATAACAACCTGGAACTCCTAACCTGATATCTCAGTGCTTTTCTACTATACCTAAGGGACAAGAAAGTGACTAGGGAAAATAAGTAAATGGTAACCAAATTCCTCTCTCTCTCTTTCACACACACACACACACACACACCACAAATAAAGATGAATAAACACATTTACTGGTGAGACTAGCAGTTGTTAACCAACTATAGCAAGAGATTTTTAATATCTATCAGCAATACAGTGCTTTGGCAGGGAAAAAATAGCTAAGAGATTTCAGAGATGTAACAAAATAATGTGATGAATGAAGGCCCAGATATAATTTTTTTTTAAACAGCAAAAATTCTTTTTAGAAAATTATGCAGTTTGTTCCCCAAACTTTAAAAAAGAGGTGGTCCAGCTGGAGAGAATTCAGAATAGAGCAACAAAGATAATCAATCTCTTTGTGTAGGATCTACTTTCACTCCTGTTAAAATGACTCAAGGCTAGAAAAAGGATGGCTAGAGTACCTGATGGATTTTGGTGCCAAAAGTGAACTGAATGAGAAGAACAGGATTTGAGGTGTCAGAGAGAGATTTAGGTTGTTCGCAGCAAAATAAAGTGCTTTGACCATCTAGATAACAATGCTCTGGAAAGGCCTATGAGGGGTCCTGGAGTCTTTTTCAACCTGGAAGTACCTGTGTCCAAAAGAGACACAAGAAGTTTGTTCTGGGTGAGGAGAGGAGAGGGTTCCTGGCTGCTCAGTTTCCTGGGGCACCTACGGAGTCAGGCACCAGAAGAGAGTAACGCTGAAGAGTCAGAGGAGCTGCCCACGCAGGAGGACAGTGACTGATGAGGAAATCACACCTTAGGAGCAGCATGGGCACCTGACTCTGATGATGGCTGGTGACAACTGAGGAACTGGGCCAGATGGCTTGGGTCTTGAGAGAGGATAGAGATGGGAGGGGAAGAGCAGAGAGAAAGTGTGTGGCCTGCAGATGGAGAATGTCAGAGCTAGGCTGAGGGGCAAGACACTCTCGGCCCCCATCGCTCCTCCTCAACAGAATGGCCACGGGGCTCAGGGACTGTCTAGGTAACACCCGAAGCACACAAGCAGCAGGCACCTGCTGGGCCCTGCTAACACATGGGAGGAAAACAAACATGTTGGTGTTCATATGACAGGCCATAAGCCTAGTGCTACCTCGTCCAACTCTCTCTGCAATCCTAGAAATATAGTCTGTATCTTTTTTATATGTGAAGCTCAAAAAGTTTGTGCCTTGACCAAATTCCAGAATTTGGATAGAGCCAAAATTTGAACCTGTATCTATCCAACTCCAGATTCTATATTCACTAATGATCCAGCTGCGATTTTTAAGGCCCTGGACCAGTTGCCTGTGTTTACTACCAAAATACATGTTTCTGATCTCTCTCATTTAAGGCCCAAGAAAAAATAGGTAGCAAAGAGAAAACTGCCTTAGAAGATGAGATACAACGCTTTTTTAACACAGATGGAACTTCTTGAAAGTACTCAGATGTTTAAAGTTAGCTCTCTTGAGTGTTCTTTTTAATATGCATGTCACAGTTGATAAGGTGTCAGTGGGAAGGAATCATATAATACTTACGGCAGACATCTGAGGAACATAATTGCTCCAGCTGACATGTGTGACTGCTCTTTCATTATCATGTCAAGAGGACAGTTCTGCTTATAAATTGTTTGCAGTGAAAATAAAATAGGAAGCACTTGCTTAAAGTTTATTATAGCCTTTTAGAGTAACGTAATTATAATTATAAAGTCTTCTTCCTTGGTGTGAACATTTTATTTGTTCTTCAGAGTATTTCTTTTAAGATCAGAAAAGAAAATGTTATTTTGGTAGATGTTAAGCCTAAAAGTTCCATTCATGGAAACTTTACTTGAGTGGTCAACCAGATTCTCTGGAAGGCATAAGTTAACAGGGCCCACTGTGCACTCTTACACAGAGTAAGAACATCCTAGCAAGTTGCCTTGCTGCAATTTCCCTGGGATATCAAGGCCCCAAACTAATCTTCAGGACCACCATGAATTTGCAGTAGGAATTAAAATGAAAAAGGAGTAGGATTTATTATAGTTAGGACCAGGATTGCTCTAACTCTCCAGCAAAACCAGCCAAGCCAGGATGTAACTTTTATAACGGTTAGTGAAAGACTCCTGGAATAAGCAGCCCCAAAAATCAGATTTTAGATCCTCCATGTGAATTGATTTCAGGTTATATTCAGCATTCATAAAATTGTAGGGATTAGAAGGGGCTTGGAGACTACCCTATCCAATGCATCATTTTACAGCTAGCATAGCTAAGCTCTGAGAGATGATGTGCCTTGCCTGGGGTTAAACTGCTTACAGGTCACAGAACCAGGAAGCAGATTCAGGGCTCCTAACTTCAGTTCCAATCACCTTTCATCTAAAGATCATGAATCAATAACTGGATACCTAAGAGAAGAAAAAAGGGAATAGGAATCAGGCAAAATATGTCTTTTGTGCCCCTCACCTTTCTAGTCTGTGATCAGTGAAATGAGAAGATGGAAACCCATCTGTAGAGTTTCTATGGCACCAGCATTGCAGTGATGCACATTATACCTGCATCTTATTGGTCAGACCTCCGTTACATGCACTCAACTGGATGCCAGAGAAAAGAAGATTAGCTATACAACCAGGAGGTGAAGGGAATTGGTTTGGGTGAAAACATAGCAGTCTCATTGAAATTTTCTAACCCCTTAGCCTCCATGACATTTTTGTGTTCCTGTTCTTCTCTCTTAGACTCAGAGCCCATTGATTAAAGAGGAAAGCAGGTCTTCTTAAGGAAGAAACATGTAACCCACCGCAAGCTTATACAGTGAATATTTCCCCAATTCATTCCCCAAAAGATCTGAAGCCATTTGCCAGGGTAACTGTAAACCAAGAAAAGGAATTTCCAAAATATCCTAACTTTTTGAGGCTTGTGATATCATTATATCACTAATAATAAGAAACCCAAAATGTCATCATGATTCTCTGGTTAAAGTGAATGCCTGTGGAGGCCAGGTGATAAATGGAGTTTGCCCCAAGACTATTTCAGAAAGCATCCAATAGGACAACAGACCCATCCTATGGTTATTCCTTTCCCACATATGTAAGTGGATAGCATAGACTTAGCAGCTAGAAGAATCCTCACCTTTGTTCTCCAACTGTGGAATAAGAGCCGTTATGGTAGGAAAGACCAAGTGGAAGCCTCTAAAATTGCCCCAGTCTTGGCTAAACTAGTATTCTAAGTCATAAAAATTTTGTATCCCAATAGAAATTTCAAAGATGAGCATCACCCTGAAAGACTTAAAGGAAACAGGAGAACTTTCCATCATATCTCCTTTCAATATTTTGGCACCTGAGATCAGATGAGATGTGGCAGATAACAGCAGATGACCGTAAACTTAACCAGGTGGGAGTCCCAAGTGCAGATGCTATTTCCAGATGTGATATCTTTGCTGGAGCAAAACGATAAGACCTGAGGCACTTGCTACACAGCTATTAATCTGGCAAGTGTATTCTTCTCTAGCCCCACCAATAAAAAGGATAAAAAGCAATTTGACTTCACATGACAGGGACAGAATTACAGTTTAACTGTCCTGCCCAAGGGCCAACCTAGCTCTCCTGTTCTCTGTCAAAATGTAATCCACAGAAAACTCAATCACCTTAACATTACACAGAATATATTGCTGTTCCTCTGCGTTGATGACATCATACTAAATGGACTAATGCAGCAAATGCTTTGGATGCCCTAGAAAGACACATTATGGTAGAAAATGTGAGAAAAACCCTATGAAGATATCAGGGCCTGCCACATCAGCGAGGTTTTAAGGAGTGCAGTGGCCTGGGGTGTGCCATTGCATTTCCTCTAAGGTAAAAGACACATCGTTTCAACAATTACCTCCTACCCTAAATGCTTGATGGTTTCTTTGCATTTTGGAGGTAGAATATGTCACACTTGAAAATATTAGCAGTATATTTCACACCTGCCCCATGTATTGAGTAATTTAGAAGACAGACGATTTTGGGTGGGATGTAGGCAGTGGTGCAAGTTGCCTTACCACTCAGGTTGTATGACCCCAAAGATCTAATGTTGCTAAATGTGTCTATACAAGAATATCATGGATATTCTATCTAAAATTTTTAGCAAACCCAAATAGGAAAGAAAGGCAAAGTACAAATCCCTAGTATTCCGGAGCACAGCCAAGCCTTCTGCGGCAGAAAACTACTCACTGTTTGAAAAGTAGCTCCTGCTGTGCCGCTAGGCCTTAAGAGAAAGAGACAGAGAGAAAGGGCATGATCCAATTAGTTGAGCAGAATACCTATACCCAGTGTCCTCTCAGTCTCTACTGCATTGATATCTCTCCTTCAACTCACAACCTTGGCCCCACTGGGGAATCTCTATGATCAACTATGGAGAAGAAAATCAGGCCTGGTTCACAGATGGATTGGGACAATATGTTGGTGCTGACAAAACATGACTGCCTGCCATAATACAACCTCATTCATGAGTGGTCCTAAACGCAAGAGGAAAAACAAATCACCCTAGTGAGCAGATCTGTGATCAGTACACTTGAAGATCCAGTCTGTATGGAAAGAGAAATAGCCAACAGGAAGGATAGCCACAGACTTGTGAGCAATGGTAAATGACTTGTCTGGTGAAGGGCCTGAAGTGACAAGATTGGAAGGAGCTCTGGGGTAGAGGGTTGGGGGTGGACTAACGGAAGTAGACACTTTGTTTCCCATGTCAGTGCTCACCAGTGAGCAATCCTCAGAGAGGGAACTCTCAACCACCAGGGAAAATAACACCCTGGGACATGAGCCAAGCTCTCTCCTTGGCCATCCCAGTGTTTGTGCCATGAGCCCATGAATCGAGTACTCATGCTGACAAGACAGGAGACTGCATAAGGGCTCAGTAGTATGGGCTCCCTCTCACCAAGGCTGACCTACCCTCTGCCAGTACTGCATACCCGAACCTCCAGCCTTTGAAATGGAAACATTCCTTAGGGTGAATAACCAACCACTTGGTGGAAGACTGATTACATCAAACCCTTTCCACCCTGGAAAAAGCAACCGATAATCCTTACTGGAACAGACACACCCTCCAGATGAGTTTACCTTCCTTATCCACAGTGTCTCTGTCAGCCCCATCATTTGCAGGTTTACAGAATGTCTAATTTATCAACATGGGATCCCCATTTTGCCCCAAAATGAGAGACTCACCCTATGGTGAAGAAAGTGTAACAATGGGCACATGACAGTGATCCTGCCACGTACTATCGTACAGAAGCAGCTAGCCTAATAGAATGGTGGAATGTCCTTTAAGAGGTTTGGTGAGATGGACGCTATGATACATTATCCAAATTCCTCTTCAGGAAAGAAGGACACACTCTCCCCAAAGGAATTGTCTCCACAGACGAGATCCACTCCACCAAGGCCATGACTCCTTCCCAGGGCAGCCATGACTGATTGATGGGGATATAAAGGCTCAGCTTCCTCACCCCAGCTCTGAAGAACTCTGAAGGGCCTTTCCATCTGTAGGAAGGATGGGTCTTTTCTGGGAATGCATCACAGCCCAACTTTTCTCTCTGACCAGTCCTAGTTTCTTTTAATTCCTTCCCTCCCACAGTTGATGATCCCAAAGCACTGCCTCATAAACCTCCTACATACTACCTCTGTCTCAGAGTCTGCTTCCCAGGGAACCCAGCATGTAACTCTCAACTAGGATGCTAGCTTGGGATTCACACCTTGTGAGGCTCTATACAGCTGAGCCAGTGTATTTGTGGTGCTCCTTTGCAGCTAGAATACATGAGCCTGAGAATGAGAGGGTGGAAGCCAAAGTAGCCTCTCTCATTATCCCTCCCCAGGAGTCCTCTGGGGGATTTGTGCTTCCTGTGCCCATGATCTAAGATGCTACTGGATTAGAAATTCATGGTAGGAAGTGGGAAGCACTTCCGTGAAGGTACACAGTAAGGATTCCACTAAACTTGAAGCTGTAACTACCCCCTGATTGATTTGCTCTTCATGGCAGTAGATCAGCAGACACAAAAGGAGTCACTGAAGTAGCAAGAGAATTACATGAGGAGCTAATTTTGGAGCTAATTTGCCCCCCACTCAATGGGAAAAGGGAAGACGATGTCTGGAATCCAGGGGATTCCCTGGAGTACTTCTTTTTGTTTCTATACCCAACAACTTCACTATAAAAGAACAATTGTAGTAACCATGGCCAAACAAGGGCAAAGAAACTAATGGCTCAGACCTCTAGGGGGTGAAGGTCTGTGTCATCCCGCAGGTCAATGAACCCAGACCAGCCAAAGGGCTGACTGAGGCTGAAAGAAATCGGTAGAGTATCAACTAAAGCTTCAGTAAAGCTGCTATAATGGAAGTTGTACCTTACTTCACTAACCTTCTCACTTGAGGTTACTCAGAGATTGAAGCTTCATGAAAGGAAATTTATGACTGATTAGACTTATAATTCCTCTCAGGAAAGAATGGAAGGAATAGTGTTCTCACCAAAAAAAAAAAAAAAAAAAAAACTGTTCCCTTGAAGGTGAATATCATGGAGGGCATGATCTGTATGATACAAGTGGAACTATGTCAAGATGCTGGTTAGGCAGCACCCATGTTGCTCATACCTTTACTGTCTCTTCCAGCTCTGCATGGTTTCTTATCCAATTTAGACAGTTGCATCTTGACAGTGCCTCACCTTCTACCTGTGCCTTGTCTCGTTCCTTTCTTCTTATCCTTGTGCTACCCTCCTATTGCTGCTGCAGGACCCTAACTGGTGCCCATATGCACAAATGCACAATTAGGAAATGCAGGCAAGCTGACACCCCATGGGGTGAATCCTTGGACTAATGGGAGACAAAGGATAAAGGGCAGTAGATAAATTCTTCCTCTATCTCCCCTTTCCTACCCAAGGATGGTGCTGAGACACAATTCACATAACTTCTCAGAGGTGTGGACCCATGGTTTGCTTGCACTGGTGGCCGGCTGTAAAGCGCATGTCCAAGGGGGTTCTCCATCTTTGTCTGCATTACTCACCTTGGACTCCCATTCCCACTACCTGAGATTCCACTTCCTAGTAAAATAGGAGCATGGAAGCCTCTGCCTAAGATTCTGGTTTTTGGGAAACTAACAAAGACTAAGACAGTTACTATTGTTTGGATGTTTGTCCCCTCCAAACCTCATGTTAAAATTTGGTCCCCAATGTTGGAGGTGGGGCCTAATGGGAGGTGCTTTGGCCATGGGGGTGGATCCCTCATGAATAGATTAATACCCTCCCACAGGGATGAGTGAATTCTCACTCTAGTACTTCCCATTAAAAAAAGCCTAGCACCTCCCTCGTTTTCTCTCTTGCTTCTGCTCTCGCCAGGTGGTCTCTGCACACATCAACTGCCCTTCACCTCCACTGTGAGTGGACGCATCCTGAGGCTTCAACAGATGCAGATGCCCAATTTTGAGCTTTTCAGTCATCAGAATCGTGAGCCAAATAAACCTTGTTTCCTTTATAAATTACACAGTCTCCGGTATTCTGTTATAGCAACACAAAACAGACTAAGACAACAGTCATTGTTGGTTTTATTATTGTGTTATTATTATTACCACCTTATAGATTCAATGAAAAGATTATAATTACTAATGCATTTAAAGTGCTTAGAAGTGGTGCCTAAACATTAGCTAATATTATCATTATTGTTACCTCCCAGTCACATTTCCTGTCCCCTTCAAACTTTATATTCTCTAAAAGTTGAACCTGTCCATAAAGGAGAGGGTAAGTTTCAAGGTGCTTCTGCCCTTTTTTTGCACTGCAGGGGGTGAGGGGATGGACTTCTAGCAGTGACAAAAGAAGGTAGCTGGGGGGCCAGGTGGGGTTGGCCGAAATCTTCAGACTATTCTAAATTTTGCCAATATCTCTCCTTTCAGAACTCATGCATCACTAATTATCTAAAATTCTAAATCAAACAAGGTTACTTTTGACTTTATGGTGTTCTGTGATATTTCACTTATTTATACAGACACACGCATACACACATATAAATGCTTCAGCTTCCTATCTAGACTGAAGGACCTATTTGAATACCCCTCCTAGGGTCCCAATTCAGGCTGAGCAGGTGTTGGTGTTTGATAAAAATTTATTGCTTGACTGCTGGGCAGGCAGAACGTCTGATTGTTCCTTCTTGGCACACTCAGTTGTTCATCCCACCTGTCTAGATTCACAGCAAAACATAAGCTGCTTGTCTCTAGTATTTCTTTTCCACAGTTCCATGGCAGCTGCTTCTCTAATTAAACAAGACTTTTCACAGGCACAGAAAACTACTCTTCCTGTGGGAAAAGTGAAAAAGTGCCCCAAGAGCTCCTAAGTCTTTGAGGGGTGCTCTGCTCCACCCTACAGCCATCCTGGCCACTCTGGCTGGCCTGGGTGCCCCACCTTCATCATAGACCCTTGTCTGGCACACATTGGGGGGAATCTATGTGGTTGTGTTGGGTCAGGGAAGAAAACCATCACAGTTGAGAAAGATGGCAAATATTTCCCCATTCATATCCAATCCAAGACATTCTATGGCCATTGGGGTGAGTAGAGGGAGTCCACAAGTAAATGATGTGGGGTAGAGAAAAGTTTCTTCCACATTACCCCACATCTTCCTGTAACCAGTTTTCCTTTTCTGTTTCAGCAGTGTTCATGTCACACACAGGCTGCCTCTAAGACTGACTCTTGCTCTTACTATATTTTCTCTCACCATTTTCAAATATAAAGGGCTCTATTTTTATTCTCAATCTGCCTTCCCCTCCCAACCACCACCAGATTGCCTGGAATATAATCTGCCAAGAGAAAATAAAACCTGCTTTTCCCACCCTCAGTATCACTAAGCTTTTCGTCGTTGTCAACCAGAGGGGACAGCAATTGTTCTTGGGGTCTTGCTTTCAACCACAGGCAGGATGAGGCCCCAGGGGCCCAGCACAGTGCTGCACAGGCCCTCCCAACCTTGTTACCTTTGTGGCTCACTTAGGTACCCCTTTAAATAAAGGATTTCCCACCTAAACAGCCTTTATCTTTAAGGACCTATAAAAAACAATCATTCTCATGGATTTCTTTTAACATCCAATATTTAATCTTTAAAAATAATTTTAAGGCCTGCGCGGTGGCTCATGCCTGTAATCCTAGAACTCTGGGAGGCCAAGGCAGGAGGATCGTTTGAGCTCAGGAGTTTGAGACCAGCCTGATCAAGAGCAAGACCCCGTCTCTACTAAAAATAGAAAGAAATTACATGGACAACTAAAAATATATATAGAAAAAATTAGCCGAGCATGGTGGCACATGCCTGTAGTCCCAGCTACTTGGGAGGCTGAGGCAGGAGGATCGCTTAAGCCCAGGAGCTTGAGGTTGCTGTGAGCTAGGCTGACGCCACGGCAGTCACTCTAGCCCAGGCAATACAGTGAGACTCTGTCTCAAAAAAATAATAATAATAATAATAATAATTTTAAGAACTTCATCTCTACTGCTCTAAAAGCAATGGTAATTTTCAGAAATACTGTTTTGATAATTAGACACATATAATTAGAGTTGTATTACTAAGTGTTTAAGTGTTAAAGGTACAATGTATAAAAAACACTCTCTACTCAACAAAAGAAAGTTCTGACTTCTGGCTCAAAGCCTACCTTTTTGTTAGTGGGGACACCCACTGACAAGGTACCTAGTCAGCTGCAGATGAATGGCAGTAAATTCTGGTGTGTGTCCTCTGGCCTTTCTCACAGAATATAATCCTCTGGTAAATTTTCTGGCCTCACATATTCTAGCAATGCCTACTTCCCTGACACTTTTATTCCCTTCCTACAGTATCTGCAATGACAATTCTGGCATTTCCTCTTCACTCAGCATGGGCCATCATTTTCTCTTGCTCTTCTAGAAGCCATCCTAGCAGTGAGTTTGCACTGTGTCCTGGAGTCTTTGCCAAAGTATCAAATCCTTTGTCCTAAGAGCACCTCCAAACCAGTAAACTCTTCCTTAGCCAATCTTATGTTCAAGAACTCTCAAACTCTACTACCATGGGTACTGTTGGTACCTGCTGACTAGGTCATGTAACTCCCTTGGAGTAAAGTACCTTTGCTCCCTTATCAGATCCAGGACATTCCCAACTGGGTCATGCTGTGACTTAATCCTGTCTTGGCCTAGCATCCAAGAGAATAGGTGGGACCATATCTTGATGGGAGTAGGGTAGGGCAATTACCTTGTAGAAAATGGCCTATCTAGGCATTACCTGACCTACGATGGTTTCTCACATAAAAGGGGTATGTATTACCTTTTAAGAGGAAAACGGGAAACCTCTGCAAGCTCTGAGAGTTCAGAGGAGTCTGGGGAGCCAACATCTGGGAGGCAGCCAACAAAACTGTCCCCATCTCACACGTCAGAATCCCAGTTTTCTAGACCCTGACCTTGGCATAACATATCTGCCTCAGCTGTGTAACATACTGTCTTTGCAGCTCAGGACTGTATTTAATCCTGAGTTTGGCCTTTTCCTTTTCTCCAAATGCTGAAGATAAAGGCCTCTTTGGAAGCTACCAAAGAAGATGTCTGACCTTCTAAGTTTTCAATTTTTAACTGCCTTCAGCTTTTCATTATCCCTCTAACAGGCATTAATACAACTTAATAACAACCAACCAATTCCCATTTCCTTGTATGAATTGTTTCTTCTGTTTTTTTCAAATGCCCAAATCATTGCAGTGGAACATTTTCTCAATTCGCTAGAGAAAGTTTTTGCAATCAGGCCAACACCTATTGCCAGAGACTCTTTGTGCCCCCCTCCCCCATACCACCTGGGACAGTGCTCTCACTGCCAGCCAGGCCATGAGTGATCCAGGCCCAAAACCTCATCTTACCACCTGTTTTCTTTGAGCATTCCTGGAACCACTGTCAGTTGGGTCCTCTGGGAAGCAGATGCTGAGAGTGAGTTAAGAATGCAAACAGTAGATTGAAGAGTAACACCTGTGAAAAGAAAAGGGAGGCAGTAGGATTGGGTAGGGGGAGATGGCAGACCATAATGCATAGTGGACAAAGTCTTCAGCCAGCCATGTGGGAATCTTTAGAGCAACAATTGTCCATTAGGGCAGCCTCAGCTCGGAGACTGAGGTAGCCTTGAAGCAGAAAACCACAGAAGGCTGATGGTGAACCACACTCCCTACAAAGAAGCAGCAAGTCCTTTCTTGAAAAGGGCTCAGCAATGCATCTCTGTGTCTGCCATTGTGATACCCAGAATACTGTGGTTTTTCCCTATGTGCAGTCCCAAACATACATTAACCTAACTAAGGCCCCTGGTGGCTATTTGGACAAGGTCTGTGTGGCTTAATGAGGCCCTCGACCCTTGCTCATCTCCAGAAGCCTCTCAGTCCTTCTCAGTCGTTTCCTAGTGTGGACCCAGATATCTTCTTGACATCTCCATATCCAAAGAGATTGAGCATAGCCTTAGAGAGAGAAGCCAGTAAATACCATACCCTATTGGCAGAAGCCTGAGTTCCTTGCCACATGGGTCTTTCCATAGAGCTGCTTTGAGTGGGGAAAGAGAAAGAGAAAAGGAGGAAGTCATAATTCTTTTTATGTTCTAGTCTCAGACATCACACACTGTCACTTCTACCATATCCTATTTGTTAGAAGCCAAGTCATTAATTCCTGCCCCCTACTCAAGGGGAGGATATTTAAATGAGGGAGAGATATCAAAGAATTTGAAGACCTATTTTAAAAACCACCACACTGACCAATTCAGTACTTATACAGAGGATTATTTCACTTAAGAATACTTTCCTATAAGAATATTATTCTTAGTGGCATAAAAGGCCATAGCAGAAAAAGCAGTGGATCCAGGAAAGATCCCAAAGTCCTCCAACAGTGACAAGAGGAGCTCCTTGACTTTCTATGAGTTCAACACCCCCTGGGCATTGAAATGATTCTACCTTTCCTTCAACCATCAGCACCATCAGCCTACATATTTGGGTAATAATTTTCTGATAGAGATTAGAGAAGTCACAAAGAGGCAATATAGTACAGTGGAAAGAACACTAAACTTAAAATCAGGAATCTCGAGTTATAATTTTGGCTTTACCATTGTCTACCTGAGTAACACTGGACAAAGCAATGTTTGCTACTTCTAATCCCATTATCAGAACAAGAAAGGCTGAGATTGTTATTTGTCCTAAATTTCTCACAGGATGTTCTAAGGAACAAATAATATATAGCAAGAGCCTAAACTGCATATCTACAATGAATCTTAGAGATCTAGAAATGTCTTTCTTGGCATGTAGAAAAAGCCTCTGCCTCAGGAGTTAATATCTCCCCAGCAATCAGGAAAAACTACCTGTTAATACCTTATGCAGTGCACTGGGTGGGGGAAGGCAAGACAGCCCTTCAGTACTAGAAAGGGACTTAATTTCCTTTGTCAGTTTTACCTTGAAAAATCCTGGGGTAAAAACAATCTTTTTTAAAATTCTTTTTAGAGATGGGGTCTCACTCTGTTGCCCAGGCTGGCCTCAAACTCTTGGCCTCAAGTAATCCTCCTGCCTCAGCCTCCCCAGTAGCTGGGATTACAGGTGCAAGCCATGAATCCAGCACAACCAGAATCTTGAGGCTTAGAATTCTTGAATTTTACAGACGTACCAAGACCCAGTAACTGTGAACCGGTAGGTACAGTCCCGTGATCTAAAATGTGGCCCCCTAGATGGTTTGGAGCCCAGGAGCCAGTGACATGTAAGGATGTGGTAGCCCCTACACACATTAGAACCATGGAAATGGAGAAATAGGCATTTCCAAAAGAAGAGGCCTATATACCTGAGAAGAAGAGGGAAGGAATTCTGGGCAAATAAAACAATAGCTGTACTTTTTAGAAAAATAAAAGCTCAGGCAAAGTAAAAAGCTGAGGTCATTGAAAGGAAATGAAAATATAGGTCACTCCATCCCTTGCCCTTGTTTCAAAAGGTAATAAAGGTACAAGAAGGGTGCGTCCTATCTACTGATTTTGTCCACATGTACAGAAAAACTATTGCCATGCCAATATGGGTGATGTCAAGTGAAAAGCGTTCAGGATAGGGAAGAATGACATCAAGCCATGGAAGGGGAACCACAGGTATAAAGAATACCCTGAGCTAGCCAGGTGAAACAAGCATATAGGGACTTTCAGGGCGATTCTCTGGATAACATGGGAGGTATCGGGGGACAAAGACAGGAGAGACATTGCTGGTAACTGTTGTTTGTCAGAACAAAATTTGTTAGCATTGATTTATGCCTCAATTATACCGTCTAGGCTGTTGTTGCTTGGGAAACCATTGACTACTGAAATAATAATGCCAAAGAACTAAAGAAATTAAAAGTATCAATTTTAGAAGTGATAGGAAACATCTATTAAAAGAAGGCAGGAGGGAATCAACATTTCTTGAGCAACTACCATGCCCCAGCTCTGAACTAGGAGTGTTACATTAGGTCTCATTTAATTTTCAGAAACTCTCTATGTGAGTTTAGAATGTAAGCTCCTTGAGGGCTGAGTTTTTGTCCATTTGGTCACTGCTGTATCCCCAGCATCTAGAACAATGCCTGCAATTTAGAAATTACTCAATAAATATTTGTTATTTTTTTAAAAAGGAATTAATACAATTATCTCCATTTCTCAGATGGCAAAACTGGGGTTCAGGTAGAGTGATTAAATTGCTGAAAATGACACAGCTAGCCAAGATTTAAACCCAAACTATCTGATATGAAATCCTACCTCCTTAGAAGTCATTTTCTACTAAAATCAAGAATTTGCAAAAAACTTTCTGACTTCATTTATTATTTAAACCCTGAATACTTCCAAAAAGAATTGGAAGGACCTACTGTATGACTTGCCTCACTATTGATTTCCTTTTTCAGAAAGTTAAGGAAATAGATACTCCATATTTTGATCAATAAGAAAGTACTAGTCCATGAAACAGCTGTGATAGAAATCTTAAGAAACCATTCTATATGTCATAAGAAATGATGAGAAGCTTGGTATCACTGGACATGTACCCTAAACACTTCTTGAATATAAGTGAAATCCCAGGGTTAGACTATCCAAAAAGGAAAAACAAATTTTCCAGGATTGGAGATTCTTATAAGGACAATTCTACCAATATAAATTTCCCTGGAGAGTGTTAAACAGGTAAGATAATTTTTTAAAGAACACTGAACCCTGCCCCAATCACAAGCCTAGCAATGAGTAACAAGTAACAGCATCTTGCCCTGAGAAGGGGCAAGGACATGAGAGAGACCCCTCAGTGGCACAGGCATGCAAGACTCAATGGAAGCTGAGAGTGGACAGGAACTCTGACAAAAACTCTGCTGTAGCTTCATGGCTCACACAGAGCACAATGTATCAGCAGTTTAATGATGATGTAATTTGAAGTTTAGGGTGGACTGAAGGTAACTATAACAACAACCAAAAAAACACCTCAACTATTGGCTATATTAATTCAAGCACCCCACAGTAAAAGACTGACAGAAGAGGCCTGCCCATTTTCAGGCACTTGTTTTCCCCAATCTCACTATTCTACACAATGTCCAGGATCCAATTTAAAATATATATGTGTGTATGTGTGTATACATATATATATGCACATATGTGCATATATATATGTATACACATACATAACACACACATATATATATGAGACACACAAAAAAGAAACACATACTCACACATTGGCAAGAAATAAAGCAATCAACAGAACCATACCCAGTTTGGTAGAACCATCAAATGTGAATTTTAAACTAAAAATTAATAATATGTTAAAATATTTAGTAAGAAGTATGAACACTATGTATGAACAAATGAGAAATTTCAGGAGAAAGCTAGAAACTATCAAAAATAATCAAATGGAAATGCAAATAAAAATACATTAGAGATGAATACTTCCTTCAACAGTTTTATGAGCAGACTCGATACATTGGACTATGTAAACATGAACATAAATTTTTTAAAAGCATCCAAATGGAAAGCAAAGAGAGGAAAAGAGTGAAAAAAAGAACAGAGTAGAGCACAAAGCATCTAAGAGCTGTGGGAAAATATCAAATGATCTAACATATGTAAAACTGGAGTCCTAAAAAGGAGGACTAAGATAAGAAAGGGAGGAGGGGCAAGATGGCGGAGTGGAGGTGACCTCCTGGATTTGTGCTCCCGGAAAGGAAGGCATGGATCTCGACCTGCCACATCGCTAGAGGATTGCTCCTCCACAGGAACGGTGGGGTGAACCCACGGAGAATCACCGTGGGACACAGAGAACAGGAAAAAACAGAGGCGAGTGGGAAATCAGACCGAGATAATTTGGAGAGTGCGGGACGGAAAACAGCGGAGTGCGGGACGGCCGTACCTGCCTCACCGACGAGTGAGGTGGGTTCAGCCCCACAGCAAAGCGGCTTGATCTCCCCACTGACCCCCACATCCACTCGGTCAGGGATCTGACTGAAATTGGTGCAGAATCACCGCAGGAGACGTGGAGCTCCGAGGACAGGTGACATAAGCGGGAGAGAGCTTAGACTCGGGCGGGTCTCCTTGGTGCCCTATCTCTTAAAGGGACAGAGGCGGACCTGCACCGAGGTGAGGGGCCGCGAGTGTGAAATATTAAAGCGGGACTTTTTTGCTCTTTTCTTCCCCTGGCGGCTTTCCGGCCGGGGAGCCGCTGTGGGCCCCGGCGCCTGCCGAGCTCTGAACGCTCTCCCCCCGCGCCTGGGACCGGCGGACGCGCGGTCGCCAGCTCGGTTCCCACAGCTAAGCGAAAAGGCAGAAAGGCGCTTGGACTCTGGCGGGTCTCGCGGTGCCCTATCTCTTAAAGGGACAGACGCGGACCTGCACCGAGGCGAGGGGCCGCGAGCGTGAAATATTAAAGCGGGACTTTTTTGCTCTTTTCTTCCCCTGGCAGCTTTCCGGCCGGGGAGCCGCTGTGGGCCCTGGCGCCTGCCGAGCTCCGAACACTCTCCCCCAGCGCCCGCCACGGCGGTCGCGCGGTTGCCATCTCGGTTCCCACAGCTAAGCGGAAAGGAGCTTGGACTCTGGCAGGTCTCCGCGGTGCCCTATCTCTTAAAGGGACAGACGCGGACCTGCACCGAGGCCAGGGGCCACGAGCGTGAAATATTAAAGCGGGATTTTTTTTTTTTATCTCTCTCTTTCTTTCTTTCTCTTTTCTTTCTTGTTTTCTCTTTCTTCTTCTTGTTATTCATATTGTTTCTCTTTTTTTTTTTTTTCCTTTTTCTTTTCTCCTTTTTGGTGGCCCTCCAGCCCAGGAGCTCCTGTATACTCCTGAGTGCTCCAGACCCCCAGCTCTGATTCCTATCGGACCCTGAAAATTGCCCCCCAGTGCCAGTGATCTGCGGGTGGGCAGCAGCAATTGTGCAGGCCAAGGTCTAACTGCTGCAGAGCCATAGGGTGCCAGGCGGCTCCCCAGGAGGCTCCATCCCCTGATCCATAGACCCTCTCCAGGTCCCCTTCCCAGGTGTGAACACTGAGTGCTTCCCCAGACGCAAGAGTGTGGAGCCCGGACCTTGGGAACACTGGGACAGGGTAGACCTTTGCCCGTGGGAGCTGCAGCAGCTGGGGCACTGAGTGAGTGATGGCACCGCCTCCTCCGCCTAGCCAGTGTCTTTCCTGCGGAAAGAGACAGAAACCACACATCCAGAGGAAGAACCAAAAGACGGGGGGGGGGGGAGAAAAAGAAAAAGAGAGGGAGAAGAGGCTTTCTGCTTGCAAATCGTGTGAATCCTGCCTACTAACTGAAAGTCCACAACACAGTGATTTAACTTGCCAAACTGGTCTTAGGTCAAGCCAACCCTCTGGGGGTGGACCCATCAGAAGCAGTCCCCCAACTGAGATAGAAAAAAACTCTAAACAACACACAACAGTCTCCCCCTCTAGACAAAGGAAGCAACATACCTAGACTGTTTCACAGCCTAAGAACAGAGTACAAGATGTGCTGTTAACTAGACTAAAGCTGTGAGAAAAGATCTAACGATAGAGCCAGATGGGAAGGGCTCAGCGGAAAAATATGGGGAGCACAAAAAACCAAACGGAAACCTCGCCCCCAAAGAGAAATACCAACTCTCCTCCAATTGGCACAAGCCAGTTTCAGAATACCAACATGTTACCAGAAGAATTTCAGTCTTGGGTTATAAATAAGCTGAATGATATACAAGAAAAAATAGATATCCAACGCAAAGAAACCACAAAAAAATCCCAGCATTTGGAAGAAAAATTCACTAAAGAAATAGAAATATTGAAGAAAAACCAAACTGAACTCCTAGAAATGAGGGATTTATTCAGGGAGCTACAAAACACAGTGGAAAGTCTCAAGAACAGGGTAGATCAAATAGAAGACAGAATCTCAGAGATCGAAGATAACTCTTTCCAATTAAATAAGACAGTCACAGAGATAGAGCAAAGAAATAAGAAAAAAGATCAGAGTCTTCAAGAAATGTGGGATTATGTGAAGAAACCTAACATGAGAGTTATAGGCATCCCTGAAGGTGAAGAAGATAATAAGCAAGGGCTGGATAAACTATTTGAAGACATAATAGAAGAAAATTTCCCAGGCCTTGCTAAAACTTTAGATATACAGGTTCAAGAAGCTCAAAGAACCCCTGGTAGATTCATAGCAAATAGGAAAACACCACACCACGTAGTCGTCAGATTGACCAAAATATCCACTAAAGAGACCCTTCTTCGAGCTGTAAGGAGAAAGAAACAAGTAACATACAAAGGGAGACCCATTAGAATTACGCCAGATTTCTCAACTGAAACTTTACAAGCAAGAAGAAGTTGGGGCCCCATTCTCACTCTTCTGAAACAGAATAATGCCCAGCCTAGAATCTTGTACCCAGCTAAGCTAAGCTTTCTATGTGAAGGAGAAATTAAGACATTCTCAGATAAACAAGGACTGAGGGAATTCACCAAGACAAGACCACCCCTCCAAGAAGTACTCAAAAGAGAGTTACACACAGATCATCACAACAAAGACCCACGAATGTAAAACCACCCAAGAGCTAAAGATGAAATTCTAGCCACCACAATGGCTCAAGAGAGAAAACATAGCAATGAAGTTCTACCCAATAAGATAAACAGAAATCTGTCCCAATTATCAGTTCTCTCACTAAATGTCAATGGCCTGAATTCCCCACTCAAGAGACATAGACTGGGCCAATGGATAAAAAAAACACAAACCAAGTATCTGCTGCCTTCAGGAAACTCACTTAACCGGCAAAGATGCATTTAGACTGAAAATAAAAGGATGGAAATTGATATTTCAAGCAAATGGTAGCCAAAAGAAAGCTGGTGTGGCAGTTTTAATTTCCAATAACTTAGTCTTTAAACCAACAAAAGTAATAAAAGACAAAGACGGTTACTACATACTGGTGAAAGGCACAATTCAACAAGAAGACATAACCATACTTAATATATATGCACCCAATCTAGGCGCACCCAGATTCATAAAGCAAATCCTACTCAATCTAAACCAAATGATAGACAACAACACTTTAATAGTTGGAGACTTTAACACCCCACTGACAGCACAGGACAGATCCTCCAAGCAGAAAATAAGCAAAGACATAGTAGACTTAAACAGAATGCTAGAACAAATGGGCCTGACTGACATCTACAGGACATTCTACCTGAAATCCACTGAATATACATTCTTCTCATCAGCTCACGGGACATTCTCTAAGATTTACCATATCCTAGGACATAAAGCAAGTCTTAAAAAAATAAAAAAAAAAACAGAAATCATACCCTGCATCTTCTCAGATCACAATGGAATAAAAGTAATAATGAACCCTAACAGGAACTCTCATTCCTACTCAAAGTCATGGAAGCTAAACAACCTTCTCCTGAATAACAATTTTGTAAAGGAAGAAATTAAGTCAGAAATCAAAACATTCTTTGAATTAAATGACAAAGGTGACACAACTTATCAAAATCTATGGGATGCAGCTAAAGCAGTCCTGAGAGGAAAATTCATTTCCATAAATGCCTATTTCAAAAAGACAGACAACTTACAAATAGACAACTTAATGAATAGACTCAAAGAGCTGGAGAAAGAAGAACAGACTGACCCCAAACCCAGCAGAAGGCAAGAAATTATTAAGATCAAATCAGAATTAAAGGAAAAGGACAACAAAAATACTATAAGGGAAATTAATAAAACAAAAAGTTGGTTCTTTGAAAAGATAAATAAAATAGACACACCGCTGGCTAGACTAACCAAGAGCAGAAAAGAAAAATCTTTAATAACTTCCATCAGGAACATGAAAGGAGAAATCACAACCAAAGCCACAGAGATACATGACATTATCTATGAATATTACAGAAATCTTTATGCACACAAATTGGAAAATGAGGAGGAAATGGACAAATTTTTAGAAACACACAGCCTTCCCAAGCTCAATCAGGAAGAAATAGAATTCCTGAATAGACCAATATCAAGAACTGAAATTGAAACAGCAATAAAAAAAACCTTCCCAAAAAGAAAAGCCCTGGTCCAGATGGATGCACACCTGAATTTTATCATACATACAAAGATGAACTGGTGCCCATCCTACATAAACTATTCTTCAATATTGAGAAGGATGGAATTCTCCCCAACACATTCTACCAAGCCAATATAACATTGATACCAAAACCAGGAAAGGATGCAACAAAAAAAGAAAACTACAGACCAATTTCTCTCATGAACGTAGATGCAAAAATTCTCAATAAAATCCTAGCAAATTGTATCCAAGTGCTTATTAAAAAAATAATTCATCACGACCAAGTAGGCTTCATCCCAGAGATGCAGGGGTGGTTCAACATACGAAAATCTATAAATGTAATTAACCACATAAATAGAAGCAAAAATAAAGACCATATGATCCTCTCAATAGATGCAGAAAAAGCATTTGACAAAATTCAACACCCTTTTATGATAAAAACACTTAACAACATAGGCATAAATGGGACCTACCTAAAAATGATACAAGCCATATATGACAAACCCACAGCCAACATCATACTGAATGGGGAAAAATTGAAAGCATTCCCACTCAGAACTGGAACCAGACAAGGCTGCCCACTGTCCCCATTACTTTTCAACATAGTATTGGAAGTCCTTGCGAGAGCTATCAGACAAGAGAGCAGAATCAAAGGTGTCCAAATAGGGACAGAAGAGATCAAACTCTCACTCTTCGCTGATGACATGATGTTGTATCTGGAAAACCCCAAGGACTCAACCAAGAGACTCCTGGAATTAATTAACGAATTCAGTAAAGTCTCAGGTTACAAAGTCAATACACACAAATCAGAGGCATTCATATATGCCAATACCATTCAATCGGAGAACCAAATTAAGGACTCAATACCTTTCAAAATAGCAACAAAGAAAATAAAATATCTAGGAATACATTTAACTAAAGAGGTAAAGGACCTCTATAAAGAGAACTATGAAACGCTAAGGAAGGAAATTGCAGAACACGTAAATAAGTGGAAATCCATACCATGCTCATGGATTGGAAGAATTAACATTGTTAAAATGTCTATACTACCCAAAGTAATCTATAGATTCAATACAATTCCTATTAAATTACCAACATCATTTTTCACAGATTTAGAAAAAATAATTATACACTTTGTATGGAATCAGAGAAGACCCCGTATAGCAAAAGCAATCTTAAGCAATGAAAACAAAATGGGAGGTATTGATTTGCCAGACTTCAAACTATACTACAAAGCTGTGGTTCTTAAAACTGCTTGGTATTGGCACAAGGGCAGGGACACAGACCAGTGGAACAGAACAGAAAACCCAAATATAAAACTATCCTCATATAACCATCTAATCTTTGACAAAATAGACAAAAACATACTCTGGGGACAAGAGTCCCTATTCAATAAATGGTGCTGGGAAAACTGGATAGCCACATGTAGAAGACTGAAACAGGACCCACAGATTTCACCTCTCACAAAAATCAAATCACGGTGGATAACAGATTTAAACCTTAAATGGGAAACGATCAGAATTCTAGAAGAAAATGTAGGAAAGACTCTTACAGACATTGGTCTAGGCAAAGAATTTATGAAAAAAACCCCTAAGGCAATCGCAGCAGCAACAAAAATAAACGAATGCGACCTGATTAAATTAAAAAGCTTCTGCACAGCCAAAGAAACAGTCATGAAAATAAACAAACAGCCTACAGAATGGGAAAAAATTTTCGCATACTACACATCAGATAAAAGACTGATAACAAGAATCTATCTAGAACTCAGGAAAATCAGCAAGAAAAAATCAAACAATCCTATTAAAAAATGGGCAAATGACATGAATAGAAATTTTTCAAAAGAAGACATAAGAATGGCCAAAAAACGTATGAAAAAATGCTCAACATCCCTAATCATCAGGGAAATGCCAATCAAAACCACAATGAGATACCACTTAACTCCGGTGAGAATGGCCTTTATCAAAAAATCCCAAAACAACACATGTTGGCGTGGATGCGGAGAGACAGGAACACTCATATACTGCTGGTGGGAATGCAAACTAGTGCAACCCCTATGGAAAGCAATATGGAGATACCTTAAACAGATTCAAGTAGACCTACCATTTGATCCAGCAATCCCATTATTGGGCATATACCCAGAAGAACAAAAGTCATTCTTTAACAAAGACACCTGTACCCGAATGTTTATAGCAGCACAATTCACAATCGCAAAGATGTGGAAACAACCCAAGTGCCCATCAATCCACGAATGGATTAGTAAACTGTGGTATATGTATACCATGGAGTACTACTCAGCTATAAGAAATAACGATGATACGACATCTCTTTGGTTCTCCTGGAGACAGCTGGAACCCATTATATTAAGTGAAGTATCCAAAGAATGGAAAAACAAGCATCACATGTACTCACCAGAAAACTGGTTTCCCTGATCATCACCTAAATGTACATCGGGAAAGGATACCAATTGGATATCAGACTGGGATGGGGGGTGGGGGGAGGGGATGGGTGTATGCCTACATGACAAGTGCGTTGCACACCCTCTGGGGAATGGTCATGCTTGAAGGTGCAGACCCGGGGAGGTGGGGGGGGATGGAGGTATGACTATATGATGAGTGCCAGGCGCACTGTCTGGAGAATGAGAACGGACGCGCCTGGGACTCTGACTTGGGGGGATGGGCGAGACATGGACAATGTATATGACCTGAACTTATGTGCCCCCATGATGAGCTGAAATAAAAAAAAAAAAAAGATAAGAAAGGGGGAAAAGATATATTTGATGAGTAATAGCTGAGAGTTTTCCAAAATTAATGACAGATAAACTACAGATATAGAAATCTCAGAGAAATTAAAGCAGGATAAAATTCTTTTTAAATCACATACATAATACTCAATAAAAACCAAAGGTAAATAGAAAATCTTGAAGACAACCAGATGTAAAAGAAACATTACACATAGAGGAAATATAAAAATTATGATACATATTTTATCAGAAATTATACAAGCCATAGACAAAGTGAAATCTTCAAATTAAGAAAAAATGAAAGGAAAAATTGGTCATTCCAAAATTCTATACCCAGCAAAATTATCTTTCAGAAATAAAGAAGAGGTAAAGGCTTTTTCAGACAAATAAAAGATGGAAGAATTCCATTCCAGCAAATCTGCACTACAGAAAAATGCTAAAGGAAGTTCTTTGGGCAGAAAGAGTATAATACCAGATAAAAAACTGGATTTAAACAAATAAAGCAAGAGCCCTGGATATGGTAAAAAAAAAAAAAAAAAAAAAAAAAAAGAGAGAGAGAGTAAATAAAATGTTTCTTATTTTTTAATGTCTTTAAAAGATAATTGGCTGCTCAAAAAGCAAGGAAAAAATATCAAAATATATTCTGAGGTTTGTAACATACATAAAAATAAAATGTATGACAATAGCAAAAACAATGAGAGGGAAGAAATGAAAGTGTACTGTTGTAAGGTACTTACACCATAATATTATTTAAAAGTAGACTGTAATAAATTAAAGATAGGTAGATATATATATATATACCCATATATGGAGAGAGAAATGTATATTTTAATCTCTTGAACAACAACTAAAAACTAAAACAGTATAACTATATTTATATGTGTACGTATGTGTGTACATATAAATACAAGATAGATAGAAAAACTATATTTTCATAATGCAGATAAAATGGAATCCTAAAAAATGTTCAATTAAACCAAAAAAAAACCTAGAAAAAGAGAGGGAAAAGTAACAAAATAAAGATGGAACAAATGGAAATCAACTAGCAAAAGTGAATGTAAATCCAACCATATAAATAATTGCATTAAATGTAAATGGTCTAAACAACACACCTTTTTTTAAAAAGAGTGTCAGGTTGGATTAAAAAGAGCAAGAACCAACTATATTTTATCTATAATAAACTCACTTCAAACATAAAGATATAGATAAGTTACAAGTCAACTAATGGACAAAGATATACCATACAAACAATAAGCATAAGAAAGCTGGAGTAGCTATTACTATTGGACAAAGGAGACTTCAGAAAAGGACTACTACAGGGGATGAACAGGATATTATGTAACGATAAAAGGATCAATTTGAAAATTTCCTCCATCCTATCCTTTTTGCTATTATTTTCATACATTTCACTTCCACATATTTTATAAACCTCACAATATTTTTTTCATTTATTTAGCCTTTTTTATATGAATAATACCACTAACCACATAGCACATGAGGAAAATAATCTCTTTATAAAAGTATTTTAACAAATAAAGAATAAAATATAACTATCTTGCTACTCCAAATAAATTAATGAATCTGGATATTAAGTATCCACCACTACTAATATCACATAAAGGTAATCAGACACTTCATGCCTTCTGATGAAAGATCACACAACCACCTATAATCTTGCCAAAGGGATTGATCATAAATCTGGTAAACACTTTGCCTCGGCTGCCAACTTTCAGGAAGTTCAAAGTACAGGGGAGTTTGACAAGCTGCACCATAAATATGCAATCAACAAAATCCCAACCATAGGTCATGCTACAGGTCAAATGACCCACGTTCTTCAACAGATAAATTATAAGGAAAATAAAGGGATGAAGAAGGTACTGTAAACAAAAAGGGACTAAAAAGTAAATAAAAATGGGCAAGACTAACCTACAGTACCTAGGGGTACAAGAAGAGACTAGTATAAAAGTCCAGCTAGTGGCTACTTTGGAGGGAAGGAGAGGTTGGACATTGCAAGAGGCACCTGGAGGAGCTTCTGGAGTTGATGACAAAGTTCTTTTTCTTCACCTGGGTGATAGTTATAAGAATACTTGCCTCATAACTACCTCATTAAGCCATACATTTGTGTTATGTGGCTTTTATGACCTGCACTTTCATTTACAATAAAAAGGTTAAGAAATAAAGCAATGTGATCTCAGAGCTCAGAACTGAAAAGAATTTATATAAAAGTTGGCAAATGGGGCTTGACAAGAGATAGATACTAACAAAAGGTTAAAATCCCTCAGGATACTACAAAACAAATTCAAAGCAAAAATATAAATAATAAAAAAAATAGACTCACTACTCAGAGCAAAAGGATTAATGTTACAGGGTCCTATGATAACAAAAATGAAAGATCAGAGCTTCTATTAATATCGTCACTTAAGAAGTGGGATCTTTGGTCCTTCTTAAACAGAACTGTCTTTTTAGTTCAAAGTCCAAGACTGGGAAAAATACTCAAAGATACTAGTCCCTAAGAATTCCCTAAGAATCCAGATTTCCAAATTTAAATAAATTATATCTCAGAGCACAAAAGTGATGTGATCAAAGGAATCCTGTCAGCCAGGAATCAGAGAGAGGCAATCACTCCCCCATTTAGAGTGCCTGGTTCAAAACCCACAGAACTACCTTAAATTGGAACTTATGAAGGTCTTTGGACAACTACTTAAACTACCTATGCCACCAAACCTGTTACGTGTATTTGTATATGCACATAACTACACATACAGGTTACTTGTAGGAGGGCCAAAGCATCATAGGCACTTTCTCTAAAACAAGATAATTAAACATGTTTATCTTTTTAATTGTTATAGCCACAGTATTTAATTCAATACATGCTACATCATGACATGAATATATAAATTGTAATTCTTTCAGTTCAGTACTTTTGGCTTTCACTTTCTCTATTTTACATAAGTATTAATACATTGATGATTTCAAAAGGTTTGCTAATGCCAACATTTGTAGCTGTAATTATAACATTTTAAAAAAAAAACAGCTATTTGTATTATCACTGTGTGAGTATGAGAATAGAAGTCAGAAAACCTGATTTTAGTCTGAACTCTATCATTAACTGTTCTTTGAACCTATATGTCAAAGTACCCTGTAGGAAAGAATTTAGTTTTCCGTCTATAAAATATAGATGCTGGGTTACATCTGCAGAAAAAGAGAGTATTTTCCCTTTAATAGAGGGCTCTGGGTTTTGAAGGTTCCTCCCATTTCAAAGGAAATGAGTCTTTAATGCTGCCATTTTAGGGTCTGTGATTGATATCTGGCACATTCAGTTTTCTTCTCTGCTTCTGAGTTCAGAGCTCCAAGGCCACACAAGGCAATCCCCAGGCTCCTAACAGAACAGACTCCACCACATATTCACCAATGAAAAGCTTTAAAGATTCATGAATATTAGAACTCTCCCTTTTAAACTGGCTTATTTTTCACTCATCAAATTGGCAAAATTGCAAAGAATAACAACGCCCAGGGCTGATATAGCAGTGGGTGAAGGCATGCTGTCGTATATTGTTGGTGGAAGAGCAAACTGATAAAATCATTTTGGATGTCAATTTGTCAGCATCTACCAAAAGTTCCCGTCATGCCCTTTGACTCAGCTATTCCAATTATAGGAGTTTATCCTACTAAAAAAACTATATATGCACGTAAGAGTGCATTTTCTGGCCTATTTTTAATAGTGAAAAACTGGAAGGAACTCAAATTTTAATCAATTGAAGATGGGTTAAATAAAATTCAGTACAGTTAAATAATGCAGTTCCATTCAACCATTAAAAAGAATGAGAAAGATCTATTTATACTGATATGATCTTCATAAGAAATTATTATTAAATAAAAAATGCAAGTTGCAAAACAAAATGTAGAGTATGGCACCATTCACAAAACTGTGAATGCTTATGCACATATACATATTCATGCATATATATGTGTGTGTTTAATATATGAGATTATATAGACATAGGAAAAGTCTGAAAGAACATGCAGTGCAACAGCCATGACAATGTCCCTCTTAGATCCTCTACTGCAGGGTGCATAAAGCAACACATGGACCCCCTGCTGCTGTGCTCTGATATCCATCACTGCATTAGCTCCAAAGCCACATTTCCCAGAGGCTGATCCCAGCCAATGACTAAACGCAGTAGAGACACTAAGGCAGGCCCATTTCTGAGAGATTTACAACTCTTGACAGAAGACTTTGCCTCAAAGATTGCCTACTGGCCTGATCTAAACTTTCTTAAAACTGCAATGCCATCAAAGAGCTCCCTCCCCTCCTTCCCTCTCTCCTTCACAGGGCTCAGACCTGCCTTCCAGTTTGATGGCTCTCTTCCTCTTCTCTGACTCACTCCTTAGCGTCCCTCACAGGGGTTTTCCCCAATAAATCTCTTGCATGTCTAATCCCAGATTGGCATCTGCTTCCTGAAGTGCCAAGACTAACATCAAGCTGACAGTGGTTTTCTCAGAAAAGTGAAAGAATATGTAAATGTTTGCTTTAGGCATTGTTACTTTTGCAAATTATTTTTCTTAAAGATCTAAAAATAATAAATAGCAATAAAACCCATGTGCTTAAAGTGAGTCCCTTTTCTAGACGAGCATACAGAAGCATATGCACATACTCACATATAGGTTCTCTAGTACACCATCCACAGGGCAGGTAATGACTCCACCTACTGTTTGAACAGCACTTCAAAGTTTTCATTCTCACTAGATCTCTGCCGCTACCTTGGCAAAGAAGTAGCTTTTGCATTATGAACCTCTTTTTACATCAGAACTTTAGCTGAGTCCTAGACCTCCTGATCCAATCTAGTGTTCTTTCCTGTTCACTAGATTGCCCCCCTATACTGGAGAGCCCAGGCCCTGGGTGACAAGCTACACCCTCAATGAACCAGCAGGCTGTGCACAGAGCTCATTCAGCAACTCTGGCCAAATGCTCTGCCCCAGGCCCAGCTTTCTTGTCTGGGAGGTGTGTTTGTATTAGAGGCTGAACTAGCCAAAGAGATTTGCTCAGCTCTGCAGAGTGTTGGAAAATATAATTATTAGAGAAGATTGATTTTTAGCAAGAAGGTTTGCATAGCTCTGTTAAATAGTACTGAAGTTTAAATCCTTTCTTAAACTATTCCTCTCCAGATGGTTAGCACCAGGTTGAAGGAAAGCCAGGCTGGAATTCCATTCTTGAGCACACAGCAAGCAGACAGAACACAGTCCTTCATTTGCAAGGGCAGGGAATGCAGCCTGATTGTGGCCTGGAAACTTCATCTGCTTTGTTTCCCTTCCCATCGCCCCAGCATTTACAGAGGATGCATAAACTTCTAGGTTCCTGAACTCCCCTAAGAACCAAACCAGACTACTGTAGGTATTGGTTTGTGACTATTGCCATCACTGTTATGGTCATTTTAACATTGGCAAATTTGGTCAAAAAATATAAGGGTTTTTTTAACTAATGTTTGTTCAGCTCTCACAGTCTAGTAGGCACTATTCTCAGCACTTTAAACACTGAATCCTCACGACCACCAAAAAAAAGTACATATTATTATCCTTATTTTATAGACGCAAAACCTAAGGCCAAAGAGGTTAAGTGACTTGTCCAAAGTCACATAGCAGTAAGTAGTAGAGCTGAATTTTGAACCAAGGTAGAGTGGTTCAAAGTGAACTCATTTCATGAAACTACCTACTGTCTAAGAAAAACAAACTCTAAAAAGTGGTCTAGGCCGGGCGCGGTGGCTCACGCCTGTAATCCTAGCTCTGGGAGGCCGAGGCGGGTGGATCGCTCAAGGTCAGGAGTTCGAGACCAGCCTCAGCAAGAGTGAGACCCCGTCTCTACTAAAAACAGAAAGAAATTATCTGGCCAACTAAAAATATATATATACAAAAAAAATTAGCCGGGCATGGTGGCTCATGCCTGTAGTCCCAGCTACTCGGGAGGCTGAGGCAGTAGGATCGCTTAAGCCCAGGAGTCTGAGGTTGCTGTGAGCTAGGCTGACACCACGGCACTCACTCTAGCCCGGGCAACAAAGTGAGACTCTGTCTCAAAAAAAATAAATAAATAAATAAAAAGTGGTCTTCTTCCACTTATATTTTTGATTGCTCTTCCTTTTTTCCCCCTCCCCAATAGAGACATCTTTTCATCTTCTTTTCCCAGTCTCTCCTTCCCCCATGATTTTTGTTTTATAGGAATCCTGTCCTCAGATCATACCTGAGCTAAGGCATAATCTACAATCTGAGGGGACCCTGAAAAAGGGAGAGAAGTGTTGGCTTGGCATTGAGGGCAGACCTGAATCAGACAAGGCTACAGAAGAGGGCTAATGCCTTAGGAGGGACCAGAAAGGATTCCACAATGGCACGTGAGCCTGGGACGAGCTGAACCAAGTTACAACAGAACAAGTGCCTGTTAACTTATCCTAATGCTATTTTAAACTAAAGAATAACTCAATATTTTAAAACTATTCTGAGACCTATGTGCTATTACCTGCAGGACTGGCCTAGGAAAATGGACATAAGAACTTGGGAGGTAGAATGTGGAAGACTAGAGCATCATAAATGAGAAGCAGGAGGTAATTTCAGTATGAAAATGGAATGTTTCTTTACTGGAGGGCAGAATATTTTTCAGAAATTAACAGCATTGTAAGTAGAATCAAAAGTTAGCACCACCGAATCACACACCTATGCAGAAGGCTGCACTAATTTTCCCCAGCCACCCTCCTTGGAGAGGAGCAAGGATCTGATGTCTTCTGCCCAGGAGAAACAAAAAAGGAAATATTCCCTGCATCAACCCCCACCACCTCCAAGCTAAGGAATCCTTTAAGTCAGAATCCCAAGGGGTCAAAAATCATAAAATTTTGAAGTTAGTTCTCTTTCTTCCCAGAGCAAGAAACCATCTGGAAGAGGATCTTGGAGAACTCTCCTCCAGCACAATTCTGGCTCCCTAATTACTCATGTAGCATCAGCTATGGACACGGCCTCAGAATGGTTGGAACAAAGCTAAGCACTTGGGGCAAATAGTGCCAACTGCTGGCCTGGGCACCAGAAGGAAAAGGGCAAGAAGAATGCCAGGTCACATTGCACCCAGGCTTTGATGGGTTGCTGGGGTCAGTAGCCCAGGAAGAAATAGCTAAAGAAAAAAAGAGATAGGAAAGATAACAGCTAAGGTGGAGACAGTCTCTTTGTTTCCTCTCCTTCCAAAGCCACAGGCCGAGGAGGAGGTTTGTGACAACTCCGAGGAACTGTTTTTGAGTCTGGTGCACAGGGTGCTTCTTGGCTCTGCTCTACACTAAAATGGCAGCCCTGGGCGACTGGAAAGTGAAGTGTGGGAAAGAAATACAGTGACAGAATAGCAGAGCCAAGGAAAGGGTTGAGTGGGTTCAAAATTTTGCCAGTTTCTAAATGACCCAATAAATATTGGATTAATGGCAAAAAAAAAAAAAAAGACCATTTCAAATGACCACTCCAGCTTTGCTTTAGTTTGGTTTTCTCATATAGGGTTAACAGTGTATCTCTAACTTGGTTATCCACAGTAAAATCATTTGTGTTCTTTTAAAGGCCAGGGTCAGTCTGGAGGAGATACCTGCCTTCATGGCCTGAGTAGTGGAAATCCTGCCCACACAGGGACAGAAGCCAGCCTGTGAACATCCTTTTTATGATGTGTCTCAACATAAGCATTTCAAACACCGACTGATTTGTCTGCCCAGGCCTGTGCTTCCCGGACACTATCATATCTCCCAAAAGACTCCTTCCTTCCCTCCCTCTCATTATCTTTGCCTCAGAATGCCCACTCCTTTAATCCTGTGGCCCCAGCTAATGCAGCATAATTTCTTAACCATGGAAGTTTCCAGCTCAGTCCTCATTTCACATGTTTGGTTATTCCTACAAATCATAAAACTATGCTGGAAATTCCATTATTTCCTCATCTAAATTATGTCTCTCATATGCCCTCTTATACCCAGAAACAACAGAAATATCCTCTTGCCAAACTTTTTGTCCCAATTTTTATTAAGAAATAAATCATTCATCCATTGCCAAAACATCTAGGATTTGCACAGCCAAAAATTAGCCTGAATGTCATAGCCTCCTCTCTCCCAACCCATGACAGATACTGTTAGTAGTACACAGAACTCTGCCACTGAAACCTTATTGCTCATAATCCTCACAGCAATACAATCAGCAAGGCTAAGTGTCATTGCTAATCAATTTTACATTTGTTCTAAGCTTTGCAGACTTATTTATGACAAATATGTCACCAACAAATTAAGTGCAGCTAATAGTGCACCCAAATACCTACATGCCAATATATCTGTATTTTAAATCTCATCCTGCACAGTAAATGCGTTTTAAAAGAAGACTCCCATGTGTATGGTTCCTATATCCAAGGACTGCACCTCTAGCTATAAAATTTCAGGGGTTCAAGTAGAGGGGTAACAGAGCTGAGGGTCCTTCTGGAGCTTCAAATGGAACCAAGTGAGAGACCCTAATTCTACATGTGCCCAACATAAGCCCAGGCTATAAGTAAAAAAATTTCTTCAAATTAGAGAAATAAAGTCACTAATTCATGAATCCACCTCTTATCTATAATAAAATACCAAAGATACAAGGCACTCCACGTTCATCAGGACCACCTAAGTTCTCTCTGATGGCCAGGAAAGTTCAGGAAGAATGGAAATGTATTCTTACTCTCTACATCTTATCACACTGTCAAAAGTGTGTGCACACATGAATCATGCCCATAAAAGATGATTTGCAGATGTATTTATTGTGACAGAGCTATTTCAAAAAATGTTTTGTGTCTGGGGGATTATTTTAAGGATGATAATTAGCATGCATGTACCACCTCCAGAAGTAGTTCTGTATTAGCAATGCTGTTTAATTTTTGAATTTATAATGTCACATTTTATGAGTTCAAATAAAGATAGAGACAAGATCCAACATTGGCTGCCACTTCTAAATAGCATCACAGAACTTTCTGAGGACAGTTTACAGGGATAACAATAGTAACCTGAAACTTTTGACTCAGTTGCTGTAATTTTCCATTACAGACCCAATTTCAAATATTGAATTTCAGGCTATAAAGGGTAGCCTGATTCCTCAGTGAATTTATAGAGTGGATGATTTTTGTAATTTGAATAAAAAGGGTAGTGTACTATTATCCAGGTTGCCAATTCTGGACTGTACTCAATGACAACAAACTGTCAGGAAGATATATTCATAATCTTTTTCCTTTTCAAGTTAAATTCATCATGATAATAGTACAAGAATGTATCCAAAGCCTTTTTTGTGCTTTGATTCCCAACTTGAAGGCATGAAGGTACCTGAAGAATTGGGATTGGCAAAGACCTTAAGACTTGGACCTCATGTATTTTAAGGGTATATAATAAACACCAGAAACAACCTATATGTTCACCACTCAGATAATAGTAGGAAAAAGTTGTCATCATGTGCACAAAGGAATAAAATGAAGTCAATAATGTTGTCTTTGAGGAATGTGTAATTAAATAGAAAAATATATGGAGGCATACATTAACATTTTGGCAGTGGTTGGTTGCCTCTGGGGAGGAAATCTAAAAGTGAAGGGTGAGAAAGAAATTTATTTCTCATTATCATATTATTTGATTTTTCTTTTTTTCTTTTTTTTTGAGAAAGGATCTCTCTCTGTTGCCCAGGCTAGAGTGCAGTGGTATGATCATAGCTCACCACAACCTCAAACTCCTGGGCTCAAGTGATCCTCCTACCTTGGCCTCCCAAGTAGCTGAGACTACAGGCACATGCTACCATGCCTGGCTGATTTTTCTTATTTTTGTAGAGATGAGGTCTTCCTATGTTGCTCAGGCTGGTCTCAAACTCTTGAGCTTAAGCAATCTTCCCATCTTGGCCTCCCAAAGTGCTGGGATTAGGAGGTATGAGCCACTATGCCAGGCTGAATTTTTTTATTATAAGCATTTTCATTTAAAAAGTAATTTCACACGCAGCATAACTGCAATTTTGAAAAAAGAAATGGACTTATATCTCTATTTATTCCTCCATACTTACCTATATTTTTCAAATATCCTTCAATAAATATGTATTACTTTTTAAAAAGGGAAAATAAACACAATTTTTAAATGTCATAATAATCTCTTTTAAAAACTCATTTTGATGAAGTAAAGTCACTGGATATGGCCTGTGGGATTCCTCATATTGTAGAACATGAGACCCTGGCTCTCCAAATGCTTGAAATCTGCTATCAAGACAAAGACATAAACTGCTGATTTTAAATATCAGGAAGAGGTTTAAATAACATGACACAAAAAACACTTTGCATCAAAAATCTGTGGTATACTCAAACCTCAATTTACTTGGGAGTGCATTCCTTCTTGTTATTGAATGCCCAGGAGTTGCATTGCTAGAAAAAAATGAAAAATTAGAAGATGTGAGCCTGAGACTAAGTTTGCTTTACCCTTTAAAAATATAAAGAAAAATAACAGAATATCCATAATAAAGGTTTTATATTACTAAAGTATCTATAAACTAATTGAAAAATTAGTTGATGACAGAGTTACACTGGGTTGTCCAGATCTTCCTTTCTAAAGACAACAAAAAGGCAACCTACAATAGTGATACAGAAAGATGTTGGAGAATAATGATTGTTGTGCCAAAAAAGCAAATTATACAACCTTATGTATAATAAGATTCCACTAAATGTATGGGTGGATGGATGGGTGGGTGGGTGAACAGATGGATAGGTAGATGGATGGACAGACAAATGGATAAAAGGGAGGAAGGAAGAGAAGGAAAAAGGGAAGAAAGGAGCAATGAAAGACAGAAGAGAGGGAAGAAAACATAGTCACCAACTGCTGATTGGTTTTTCTGAATGGTGAAACTGTGATTACCTTTTAGTGCCCTCTTTTGGTGTTTCTGACTTTTCCACAATACACATGATAATTTTAATTTTTTAAGTGCTTAAGTTAAATTGATGTTTGATGAAGGAGTTGGACCTCCAGAGAAATTCAATGATTTGTTAAAGTTCACCCAACTAGCTAGAGTAGCACTTGGACTTCAACCAATCTGTAGTCTTGGCCAAGAGGTTTCAAATGTTTCTATTCTCACAAGACAAGAAGGCATCCTTTCTATGTTCTAAGGAATCTTCACACACATTAAGTCCCAGAAACTAATGGCCTTCATAAGTCAAGGATAAATTGATATGTTAGGTACAAAGATCTTTTCTGCTCTCCTTAAAGAGAGGATGTTGGGGCTTGTCTTTAGCTCATTGCTTCTTTTTATGTCTTCCGAAGAATTAGGTTGAAGAACTCCTCCTCAGGAACTAGGAGCCTGGGGAACTTTGTTTAAAACATTACCATGGAGGAAATAAAATTAGAGGTGTTACTGGCTGCTCTAACCTTAAGCTTCTCCAAAATATATGTTCTGTTTCCAGAGAGCTCAGCTCACTGGTTTATAGAACAATCTAGTACTTTCATCAGGAAGAGTGATTACAACATCAGTAGTTGCTGGAAACAGTGTCTATTGTCCTGATTACTCATTGTCAAGAATTCCTTGTAATCAGATCAGTGAAACATTGTTACCCCAGAGCAGTCCCCTCAAGATCACTCACACTGTTACCTGTGAGCTTGTGCAGATAAGGGTTTAGCCCAGTGGTCCCCAATCTTTTTGGCACCAACAACTGGTTTCACAGAAGACAATTTTTCCATGGACTGGGAGGGAGGAAGGGGGATGGTTTGGGGATGATTCAAGTGCATTACATTTATTGTGTAGTCGAACCTCTCTGCTAATGATAATCTGTATTTGCAGCCAGTCCCCAGCACTAGCATCACTGCCTCAACTGCACCTCAGATCATCAGGCATTAGATTCTCATAAGCAGCACACAACCTAGATCCCTCTCATGCGCAGTTTACAGTAGGGCTCGGGCTCCTATGAGAATCTAATGCCACTGCTGATCTGACAGGAGGCGGAGCTTATGCAGTGATGCGAGTGATGAGGGGTGGCTGTAAATACAAACAAGCTTTGCTCACTCACTGGTGTTCCCTCCTGCTGTGCAGCCTGGTTCCTAACAGGCCACCTGTAGCAGTCTGTAGCCCACGGGTTGGGGACCACAGCTTTAGCCTATATTGTTTGAACACAGGAATGAATACACATTTTCCAAATTGCTTCAGCTGCTCCTGCTGAAAATGACATCCTCATGCCCATTTCCTCCTTCCATTGAATCCAATGATCCAGCTGAACAATATCAGAGTGCAAAATCAGTGGATTGTGTAGTCAGGCTAACATATACATGTTTGCTTAGATAAGCAAGCAGTATGCCCAGGAAACATAAAAGTATCCTTCATTCCCAAAAAATAATGGCAACAAAGAGTATGGCTAGAGAAGGAAAAAAGTTATTAAGTCACCAGAGGTTGTTGTTCAGAAAGGTTCTGTTTCCTGAGTAGACAAAAATTCTCTATGTGAATCTCAAATGAAACAAGGAGAAGCAGCATTTGAGAACTTGGAACTTGAGTGAAAATGCTTGCAAGACTTCTTGGGAAGCCAAATAAAGACAAATGCCAAGGATAGGCTAGGTCAAACAATCAGAATTAAGATCTGGGTCCTAAATTCCACACCTGTATTCCATACCTGCCTAATATACACCTGTGCACTGCTTGTCCTCCAACCCACCAGGAGGGATGCCTGCCTCATTCCATTCACTGCATCCTCACGACCACAGTCAAGCAGGGTTTTTTGTATTCTAAAAGCCTGCTTGGGGAATATGTTGTTTTCATTAAGACTTGACTTTGGAGTGTGGAGGAGGTAAAGGAAGTGCATTCACTTCCTGTGCCAAGGCCACAGAGAAGAGCTTTATTCTTGGAAGCAACAAAGGTAGAATCTCTGGTTGGGCCACCAGAGCCTCACCTAGTGAATTAATGTCATGGCCCAAGGAGGCCAAGGCCAGGAAACCTGCCATCATTCACATGTCAGTGGTTCTAGACAGTTCCATCCCCCATGCCATTTATTTGCTCCAGAGAAAGGTCTGGCAGTTCTTTGTTGTATAGCTGGGCAACCTTTCCCCCCAAAAAAGTATTAACTTGAGTCAAGTGTTTAGATTGCAGTGGCACTGACTTTACCCATTAGATAGATGTGTGTGAGCAGGTAAAGCACGACTGGCTTGAGTCCCTGGAAAATACCAATAATGATAATAGTGAGAATAATAGCAACAAACATTTATTTGACATTTATTAGGTGCCAAGAACTATTCTAAGCACTTTCCTATATTAACCTCTCTGGACCTCACTTACCCCATATGTAAAACGAGGCTGATAATAGTACCTGTGCACCTGAGTTATTATAAGGATTAAATGAGTTATGGAAAGTGCCCAACTCAGGCAATCTGATTCTGGAGTCTGTACTTTTAACCACTTGCATTAGCCATGTTTCAAGCTTCTGTAAAGCTGATATTTTAATATCTTCCCTACATGCATAAGCTCTAGGCAACTGGATATGTCTGAGTCACCTTGCCTTGGCCTCCTGCCTCCCTTGTTGACTAACCCTCACCCCTTCCACCCAGGTTATACTTTTCAAATACAAACCACCCAACCCATAGCCCACACCCCCAACCATCTTCCTTATCAGGGTCTCACACTCCAAGCCACTATACACCTGCCTTAATTACCATGTGGCCAGATACCAGACAGCTAGGGATAGCCCCTATGCCCTAGGGCCCATCGAAATTATTCAACCAGCCAATCCTAAGCCAGTTCACCTTGCCTTGCCCAAGTTTTTCCCAAGGAAAACACAATAAAGGCTCTTGCTCACAGTTCTCTCCTCTTCCTCTACCTCCTGACTGACCCCAGTGCTTCCTTGGGTGGCCCCCCTTAGCAGGACAAGCCCCCTCCCCTTGGGAACTGTTAGTAATAAACTATCTTCTCAATGACAATTGTCTCCTGATGTGTTGACCTTACTATATCTCAAATTATCTATTAATACACGTTTTAAAACACGACTATACACAGCAAATATGTCCCTATGAATCAAAAGGAATGCCTGCTGTGTACTCAGTTCAATTCATTCCTGAAACCTTTCTTACTTCCTACCATTACTGGGTAGAATTTCAAAGAATCCGTGTATGAGAAGAGCCTTGGGGTACTTCCCTAAATTGTGGTCTATGATTCTTGGCCTCATCTTTGTAATAATGTTTCTTTCTCACAGGAGCAGGTGGGACCCCTGTCCTTAAGCACAACACTGAAAAGATTACTGTATATCTTCAAAATATATAAAGATATAAAATATGCAACAATGTATGGGATACATATCTGCTCCAGGAAAAGAAAATATTAAAACCTGAAAATCCCCTGCTGGATGTATTTTGGTTAGAAATTCTGCTTGCTTGATACTTACATGGATGTATAGAAATGAATCTAGAAAATAGGGGGAAACCTACTCCCTGGTATCCCACAAAAGGCAAAGGAAAGTTATGATTGGGTATATGACAGGCCTAAGGAAGGTAATAAACAGGGCTGGAATGTTCCTCCACCTTTTGCTAGAATAAGCGTCTGACAGTCCCCACAAAGGTTTAGGTTTCCACAATGGGCTGCAGACAAAATCTCCAGTGTGGACACCAATATGCAAGCTCAAAATCCCAAAAGTGTTTGAGTCATGTTCTGAATTCAGAGGGACTAGTTGTATAAGGCATTATCTGATAGAGCAGATAATATGTGATGAGAATGTGACATGGCATTTGATAGGAAACAAAAGGTGAACACAATCCTTCAGCTCCTCTCTGACTCTTTATGTTCTAAAACATACATCTCCTTGTAACCAGAAGAATCAAAGTAGTCGAACCCAATGAGGGAAGATCCTGCTCATGCTGGCAGTCATCAAGACAGCCCCCCCACGGACACCTGGTACTGAAAGAGACACAGCAAATTTTAAAATTGTGGCATCACTGAGGCAATTTGCTAAAATGAAACATTGAGACCCCACCATATCTGACTTGCTTCCTCATTTAAGTAAATTGTATTCATGAGAAAATGCTTTATTTGCATCAACGGCATATGCATCGGATGCCAGGTTTATCTCAATTCAAATATGCATTTTAAAGTTGTAAACATATGGTTACAATTTCTGTGGAGCTGCTTAGGAACTTTTTATGGATCAAACCCTTAGTCCTGACATCCCAGCCAGGTTCAGAGATTTTTAAAACTGCTGCAAAGCTCTTTCCTTCCTAAAGCCTCATTTATAACAGAAATTGGCTTTGGAAGTGTTTATATGCTCTTTGGTGTTGTCTATAATTACTTTCTCAGCTGAAGTGGCGGTAAGGAGGGAGATCTAGACCAAGAAAGGAGATGAGAAAAGCCTGAATAAATAAATAAAAGTGTCTTGTGGGGAATCTCTTTCATCTCTCTGGTTTTGTAATTTTCTTTTTCCCCCCCAACTGTAATTGAAAAACTAAATGCCCAGGTTCAGCCACAGATATTAAAAGAAACATCACTGTTTTTTGTTATGCGGGTGTCCTAGGCTTGCGGTTCGAATAGCCGCTACGTAAAGGGCAGTGTCCAGAGAGGAGACTGGGCACAGTGATAACTGAGTTTCGTCTCCATGGTTATTTAGACACACTTGAGAAAACCGTTTCACCTTACCTGGGAGAATACGAAAATAGCTTTTGCAGCTTTCCATTATGTGTACATTTTATGAACAAGTCCGAGGTAGGGTATGTGAAAGTAAAATTGCTACTTTGAGGGTTACTGAGCTAACATTCATAACTTGCACTATATGATGTGCTCTGAGCTTCATGATGGGGAGGAGTTCTGTGTAACCCAGAAACTCTGGGCTGTGCCATCTGGAGTCTGTGACAGACCTACAGTGATATTTGGGTTAAAATCCACTGAACTAGAAATCAGTGACGACTTCTGGGACAGTAGTGGTCCTCCCTTCTTTCTTTCTCATATTCTACTTCCCAGATCATTCCATTCTGCCCAGCAGGGCTCAGGTCACTCACTTCTCTCACGACATTTGCCGACCCACTGCTCTGAGTCTACCTAAGGGACAGAAACACAGTGAGGAGCCCAGACAGCAAGTGGGCTGACAGGAGTCGCCTGGGCAGTGATCTCCAGCAACACGCTGCACTAAAATGTGGCCGCCACTCACAGTAACAGTGACATAGCACCTTCCCAGTCATTCATCGGTGATGCTTATAAAGGCAGGATTAATATTTTTAATGAGGCAAATTTTATGTATTATATGTAAATACATATGTATTACTATGGAACATTTTTAGATGAGTTTTTAAATTTTAAAAGCAAGCTTCTGAGCTGTGTATATATTAATAATATCAAGCTTCTGAACAGTGGATTTAATACCCTACTCTTTTTTTTAAGGCTGGGAGTTACTTATACACATGTGTTTCTCCATGTATAGACTATCTCTGTCAGTATGCACACAAAAAACTGATAATGTGGTTGCATCAGGAAAAAAGAACTGGACAATTCATCTCCAGAGATGGGAGGGAAGCTTACTTTTCAGAGCATTTCATTTTGTTCTATCTTTACTGTGTGCACATATATTAATAAACCAGAAATTAATAAAATATAAATAAAAGTAAACAATAAGTCACATGGTATAGTTTCAGAACAGTATCATCTCCAAAAAAATAAAAATAGCAAACAAAAAAGTAATCTCTGAAAAACTCAAGTGTTTTATCTGTATTTCTTGAACACATGGAGGAGGGTTGTTTCTCTGCTCTATTTCCCTTCACCTCATAGTTGTTCCCAAACCTTTCTCCCCTTTCTCTCCAAACTCTCTATAAGACTCCACTCCCAAGCCTAGACTCCTGTACCTCTTATACCTTTCCTCCTTCTCTTTTCTCCAGGTTTTATATGCCCAAACCCCAAAGAGCTTGACTATGGACACAGGACCCCACTCACAGGGCAGGGACAGGAGCAAACTGATAGGACCAACACAGAAACCACTTCAGTGGGGCAAGGTAGGGGATGGCTAAGGCACAGTTGACTTGTTCCTTTTTAATCCCATTTCACAGTATTTATTGACCTATCAAGAGAATTTGAGGACTGGAGCACTAGAAAGCTGGAATCAGGACACCTGGGCACAACCTGCTTCATCTTCCCATGAGGACTGGCCTTGCTAGTAGTGAGTCAGGTAAAGGACGAGGAGAGCCCTGTGTTTATAAACATGCCCTTAAATGTATGTATCAGAAATGGTGAGACATAAACATATATACGTTTATATGTTAATATTGCAATTTATAGTAAGTAATGTGTCTTTTGGTCTTTGTCCCCAGTTCCTGGCCCAGAGCTCCTAAAACCCTTGTCATTTCCTAGGTGATAGGGGTACTAGATACATCTTTTGTTCTAATATTTTGTTCTTGACCCTGGGTCCTGACACAGAGCACCTAATCCCTTGGGATTTCCTGGGTGACAGAAGTGTCTTTTATTCTAATGAGGTGACTCTTGGTGGGTCCTGGATGGGGGCTTGTCACCAGAAGAACCAAGGCACGATTCTTAGAAGTTTGGAACTTTCAGCCCCACCTTCCATCCTCTGGGAAAGGGAGAGATGCTGAAGACTGAGGTAATAATTGATCATGCCTACATGACGAAACCTCCACAAAAATCCCTAAAGTATGGGGTGCAGGGAGATTCTGGGTTAGTAAATAAGAACACAGCTGTGTGCTTGGAGGGTGGTGTACCCCAACTCTGTGGAGATGAAATCTCCTGAACTTGGGCCCCCCAAACCTCACCCTATGTATCTCTTACTGTACCCTTTATCATATCTTTTATTCAATAATAAACTAACAAACATAGTGTTTCCCTGAGTTCTGTCAGCCATTGCAGCAAATGATCAAACCTAAGGAAGAGATTGTGAGACCCCCACCCCAATTTATAGCCAGTCTGTCAGAAGTACCAAGGGCTCAGTCTTGCAATTGTTATCTGAAGTGGGAGAAAGTCTTGTGGGACTGAGCCCTTAACCTGTAGGATCTGATCCTAACTTCAGGTTAATAATGTCAGAATTGAACTGAATTATAGGACACTCAGTTGCTGTCTGCCAGAGAACTGGTCAGTGTGTGTAAACCCCTCACGTATCTTGGTGACCAGAGTGTTCTGTGTTGTGTTGAGTGTAAAAGAATACTGTAGGAGAAAAGTTTGTTTCCTTTGTTTTTTCCTATTATACATATCTACACACACACATACACATACATATATAAAGATCAGTTATATATATATATATATGTATATGCGCCTCAAGTATAAAGGAGACAACGTTGAAACTCAAAATTAAGCTTCACAGATCTGGCAAGACCCACTGCATGTGGACAACATAACTGTGAGCCACATGTCCTCCCACTGGGGGCCCTAAGGTCTTGGAAGTTGAGTTGAGATGTAGAATGTATCCTCTGGTTCCGTGTAGCCCTCCCTTTAGCTAATTTCTGTATCCTTTATTAAATAAACTTATAATTTAATCTACTTTAGAATGTACAAGTGTGTTTGTGTGCCAATATGAAGCCCACCTGAAACACTCCAAATAAAGAAAGAAGGTGACCATCACAAAGGGATTTAGTCACTCATGAAAGCTAAAAAAAAAAAAGAAAAAGAAAAAAACCTTTGGCAATACCTGTTCAATCTCAGTCCAGATAGGAGGATGCTACTTATCTAGGCTTAGTGGCATGTCTGTTCCTACTGTGGACCAGGCTGCCTCGTGCAATTAAACTTTGATGCAATAAAACATTAAAATTGTATAATTAACACTCTTAGTTCCAATTCCCTGTTCACAAGACAATATTCTGTTTATAATCTAGTCACCCAAACAATGAGCTATAGAAACAAAAGAAGTTGGCCAGAGAACAAAAGTGTCTGGTTTTTGCCACAGTTCATTTTCTTATTACAAATTAATTCATTGGCATTCTGGTTGTATACATCAGTCTGTGTAAGCTTGGTTAAAGTGAGTCTCCCCTGAGAAATTCTTCCGCATTTAGTGAGCTGAAAAAAAAAATAGGTTTCTCAATCTGAAAGGCAGGACCTTGGACTGTAATAAATTCACACTTTGGGAGACTTCTTGGAAGATAGCCTATAGGCCATTTTAAAACTTAACCATTTTCAAAGAGTGCATTTTTAAATCTTTTTTTAAATATATAAGTAATGGACTTTTGTTGTAGAAAGTTTAAGAGAAACATAAAAGTTAAAAGAAGATAAAAATCAGTCCTACTACCAACTTTAATCCTATAAAATAGTTGATATGTTTCCTCCTGCTGTTAATTCTGTGTATCTCTGTAAATACATGCAAAATTTCAATCATACTAGAAATAGCTTTATAACTTGCTAATTTCACTAAAGATAATATTCTGAACCCTCCCTATATGATTAAATGTTTTGAAAATACCTTTATTCAATCCCTTTTTCAACATTTGAGTTCATTCCAATATTTTGTTTGAATAAAACATGCCCTGATGAACATTTAATCTTCATAGATAATGTTTACTCGGGTCTCTGAATATCTACTTAGGGTAAGTTCCTAGAAGTAAAATACTGACTAAAAAGGTATGAACATTTTTGGTGTTTTCATCTATATTGCCAGATTGTACCCCAAAATTTGCTGAACTCATTTTCACTAACATCAGCAATTTTCCTTTTAGCACTGGAATGAGAATTTTGCTAATCTTTAATTAACAATTATCATTTTTTAATTCTTCACTAATACGAAAGGCAAAGCTTTATATTTGTTTTGTAATAATTTGTACTTCTTTTATACTAATACTTTGTGTGTGTGAATATTTTTTCAAATATTTGTGACCACTATTAGTTCTTGTTCTGTGACTGTGCTCATTCCTGCCCTTCGCACATTGTCTCCTTGAGGTGTTGACCATTTTATATACTGATTTGTAAAATCACTTTTTATATTAATCCCATGCTACATACTGAATTTTCTACCCAGTTTATTTCATGCAGATTAGTTATGCTTATGGGAATTGTTTTGGGGTAGATGGAATTTTTCAAATTTTTGTTTAATTTAGAGATCTCAGTCAACACCTACCTGCCCACACTTTCCTCTGAGTGAATCATCAGTCCATGGCCTCTGCTACCTAGCACCCAGGCGTCACGCCAAGTGACACCCCTTCCTTCCAGGTCACAACTGGTGAGTGAGGGGTGTGCACTTGACCCAAGGACAGCTTTTCCATAGGCTGACCTGCAGCCTGTGCCTATAATACAACCTGACATAATAGCAGAGATGTGGTTATTAGTGGAGCCAAATTTCTATTTCTCACAGTTAGCAGCAGGGCAGGATATGAAAGGAATGGGTTTCATGAGGAAGAGCTGGCAAGCCAAAGTAATGTGCAAGCAGAGGCAGGTGGGATCAGAAACAAAATAAACAGAGGAAACCAGTGCATAGAGAAAGGAAAAAGGACAGCAGTTCTGCTCTGAGGGAAACCACACAAACCCCACCAGGGAGACAGAGAAGCCAAAGCCAGGTGCTTTATCTGCTTTGATTCCTTGTAATTTTATAATTCCAAGGTAAGGCCTCCCATAGGCATATGATTCAAGCCCATTACTTGAATTTGAAGGGACTTTTTTCCCCCTTGCATCTAAAACAATACTTCTAGAACAGTGGCTCCCAGCCAGTGGCGATTTTGCCTACTAAAGAACATTTGGCAATGTCTGGAAACATTTTTGATTGTCATGACTGATGGGCTACTACTAACATCTAAGGAGTAGAGGCCAGGAATGTTGCTGAATGTTCTACAATGCTTAGCCACCCCACAACAAAGAATCATGTAGCCCAAAATGTGAAAAGTTGAGAAACTTTGTTTTAAAACAAGTCAGATTTTTTATGGTTTCCCCCTTCACATTTGTGCTTAGAAAGTCCTTCTCTACTCTGTGGTAAAACAATTATAGTTAAGTCCTCACTTAATATCATCAACAGGTTTTTAAAAACTGAGACTTTAAGTGAAATATTGTTTAATGAAACCAAATTTACCATAGGCTAATTGACATAAACAAAAGTTAAGCTTCTATAGCATATTTCTGGTCACAAAAACATCACCAAACTTCTAAATAAAGAGCCAAAACACGGCCGGGCACAGTGGCTCACACCTGTATTCCTAGCACTCTGGGAGGCTGAGGCGGGAGGATCGTTTGAGCTCAGAAGTTCGAGACCAGCCTGAGCAAGAGCTAGACCCCGTCTCTACTAAAAATAGTAAGAAATTATATGGGCAACTAAAAATATATAGAAAAAATTAACCAGACATGGTGACGCATGCCTGTAGTCTCAGCTACTTGGGAGGCTGAGGCAGGAGGATCACTTGAGCCCAGGAGTTTGAGGTTGCTGTGAGCTAGGCTGATGCCATGGCACTCTAGCCCGGGCAACAGAGCGAGACTCTGTCTCCAAAAAAAAAAAAAAGACTCAATACACTTCTAATATTAAACATTGAGATAAATGTGAGCTATATATATATTAAAAAATATTAATAAAAACAAGACAATAATTTGCCTGTTTATTCTAGTTCAGGGTCTCAGATGACTGGACCCTATAGCCCAGCAGCCAGGACAGGATGCCATTCTATCACAAGGCACATTGTCACACACCCACATTCACTTATCCTGGGACAACTTAAGACACACTGACCTGCCTACAGGGTGCCCCTTTGGGATGTGGGAGGAAACTGGTGTACCTGGAGAAAAATCATGCAGACATGGGGAGAACATGCAAACTCCACTCAAACAGTGGCCCTGGCCAGGATTAATTTTTTTTCTTATCAGTGTTATAACGAAATGACATTATTCAAGAACCTGCTATACTGACCTATATTATCTTCTATTTCTGTGATTTAATTTTTACAGTTTCTTTTTCTTCAAAATTTCTAGTAACAAGAAAGCCATGTTAATGGCCAGCAGATCAGGAAGCTGACTAAACTTATAAAACAGGTCACAATGTCTTCGTGCCTATGATTAGCATATATCACCAGAAGACTGTGGCAAGATTCTCAAAACCTTCTTGATTAAATCTACTCCTCTGTGAAGGTGAACTGGATAGTGTGAAAATCTATGTTCCCTCTATGTGGATAGGCAAATGCTAATAAATTTCCTCAGCAATCGTACTGAAAATATAGATTCTACTTACTACAAAGTTGATGACATACAGGATACTATATTCACTAGACCAACCAGATGTTCAAAATTGAAAGGTTGGGCTAGGCTTAAGAAGGTGGTACTCATGTCAGTATACTGGTCATCTGGCTTACTGGACAGAAAATTTTTAGAGGTGACATGAAAGGGTGAAACCAGGAGGATATTCTAAAATTATGCCATGAAGAGGGGAGTGTGACTTATATAAATCTTGGTGAAAATTTACTCTTTTGAGCTGGTCTTCAGATGTCACATCCTCTGCTCCTTTCTTGTCACCAACAGTATGGGGTCCATAAAGTTTCCTAAGATGCTGCGAGGCAGATGGTTTCTGTCCTCACATCACCATAACAACCCATATTCCACAGTAAATAACAAGCATGATTAGAAAAGACAGATGCAGTGAGCCTGCCAGTGCAAAATGTGCCCCTCAATTTAGAATTCTTTGTCCTGGGGAGGGATTCTCATCTGAAAATTTAGTCATCTTCTTGTGAGCTCTTAGTAGCTCATAACTAACAGCACTCACACATTAGCCTTACTCTTCCAGAACTCTGAATCTCTGTGTCTACCCTGCACCAAATATTAAATCATTCTTTTAGTAAACTGGAAAAAAATAAGATATTTTCTGCCCAGTTACTTCAGCTTCTATCCCTACTTCAATGTAAACTGCAACCCAAGAAGTTCCCTGAAGTCTCAAACAGCAGAATTTTGCTGGTTTGCACTTGCCAACAAATTATCAGCAAGATTCTGTTGAGGACTTCTATCTCCTTTCTTCTGACCCTTAGAACTTTGCATTCTTGTGTTCAATCTCTCTTCCATGCATTCCTTACGTGAATATCAATTCCTTTAAGCCTAAGTACACTCACTTCCCCAGTACCTATGAGCTAAATTAACACACATAAACCTGGCTATGTACAAAACATCCAAGAGGAGAAAAATGAATAACTGAGATATAGAATATGACATTTTTTCATAAAAACAATAACTATCAATGCCATAATTGGAAAACGTGCCTTTAAACAAACAAAAAAAAACCAGTGGAAGGAAAGAAGCTTCAAGCCAAACTGGATCTATCGATAAGATAAAATATGCTGATTCCAAAAAATACTCCCTGAAAGTAATATCAAAATAAGTAAGTGTTCACTAACAAGCAGTCATAATTCAATGAGATTATTTATTAGAGCAGAGATTCTTTTTTCCTTTGCAATACTATCATATGGACCAAGGGTTGGCAAACTTTTTCTATAAAAGACCAAATAGTAAATATTTTAGCCTTTGCAGAGGCTTCTGTTTCAACTGCTCAGCTCTACCATTGTAGCAAAAAATAGTCATCGACAATACAAAAACGAATGAGTGTGGCTGTGTTCTAATAAAACTTTTTCTATGGACATTGAAATTTGGATTTTCACATCTCATGAAATATTATTCTTCTTTTGATTTTTTCAATGATTTAAAAATCTAAAAACCATTCTTAGCCCAGGAGACATACAAGCAGGAGAATGGATTCAGACCATACACATGGTTTGCTGTATGTAGTTTGATGGAGACTAACACCTATTCTTCACAAAGTGATTCTCAGAATGCTTCATTAAGAAACACAGCTTAATAATGTCCAACTTTCCTTGCTCTGTTTACTGAGCAACCTTCTCCTGATCTGTAGAATCTAATCAATTTACAAGTGGTACTTCTGGTGAATTGGTTTCATCAGAAACCCAAAGAGTGAATGCTAGGCACAGGGTTCTCTCTCGTGGTGCATTAATAAGTTGGTTGCCAGGTACGGATTAGTCTTATGAGTCTGTCTTTGTTCCCCTAAGTACATATAACCATTCAAAGTTCCATCATCTCATAGCTACAGGAAAAAAGGGTGTAATGTGGAGATAATACCAACCTAAAGCCCCAGACAAAGCAGAATCATTTGACATCATTACTGTAAACTCTAGCACCGCATTGTCAACTCAAAAGAAATCCAAATTAAGACAAGTTATGAGTTGAATCAATCGCTAGTCTGATCAGTAATGATTATAAAGACATTATAACTATAAATTGTAGGAACTCAAACATCTAAATAGATGCACACAGACCCCAATAGAGAAAGCCTTCCATGCCAGTTGTGGCTACATGACTAATTCTAGAAACAGGGGTTGTGACCACCATCAATATTTCATGTTTCTTTCTTTCCTAGAATATGCAAAGACTGAAAAAGTATCTTTCCATTTTGGGTGGGTTTTTTTTTTCACTTTTTAAAAAAATGAGATTATTTCATTCTAATTATATTAATTATATTCTGTCTTTCCTACACCATTGAATATGAATTAGGTAGGTAATAGATGCAATGAATCGGTGAGAGATGGAAATTTTTTTACATCTTGAATTAATGCCGATTGATTGGGGGTGGCTACCTGGACCACTGTGTTAAGAAGGATTTGGTGCTAAATCCAAGCTGAGTGAAAAAGAGAGATATGATTAATTAGCAGTATCTTCAATGGGTGTCTGTCATACTTCATTTTATTCCACAAAAGGCAGAATGGTGAATAATTATACCTAGGTGGATTACAATGAATCCATACAGGGAATGGACAGTAATGGTAGATTGTAGGTGGAGAGATTGATGGGCACTCTTGTACTGACACTAAGATGTCTTTTCATAGAGTCACTGTGTGTCTCTGTCAGCTGCTCCTCCACATCCATTCTCCACCATCCTCCACTCTGCTCCCTGTCTGGAGGCTGACCTGTATGCAGTATATCAGCATGGCTGTGTGCCCTCTGGCTCAGGTTGGGTGTGGCCATTGGAGGACCCCTACATGAGATAAGAGTGAGGAAACAGTGAGAGCAAGGTCAGTATTTACCTGGATCTCTCCCTGCAGGGTAGCCTCAGGCTGACTATGTCCCTTGATTTAAAATCATTTAATCCTCTCAATATGGCTGACTTTATGTAATTCTCTCTTCTTCCAGGTTCCAAAAACCATCCCCTATTCCCATCCCTTTGGACCTAGAGGTGAAAACATATCCAGTACTACAAGCTCTGGGGTACTGTACTATCCCTAGTGGCTCTCCTCACACACACCTTTATGAATAGTTCCTTTATAAATGAGCCTCATCAAACTATATTATATTGAAAGAATCATTCATTTCCTGTTGTAACCCTTACTGATATACTGTGCCTTTGGGTTGCCTCTATGTTGGAAGTGAAGTAAGCAACCAAAGACATGTATAGACATAGTAGAACATGCTAGGTTGGGTATCTTTGCATATATAGGAAGAAGAGTGTGTCCATGCCAACAAGAGATGAAATGGACTGGAGATAGATGCCCACCATGCCCACTTTCCCATCTACCTTAAGTTTAAGGTAGATGTCCACCCACAATCTGGATATTTCTTTGCATAGGAGTGTTAACTGACAGAGTAGCGGTAGCTTCAACCATTAACAATCTCTAGTTTTACCTGATGGAACTGTTCTGTTTCCCTTACTTGGAAATTAAAACTCAAAAATTTGTCATCTGGATGCCCACGAGACAGAGAGGTACAAACATTCAGAAGAAGGTTGAGTCAGGTAACAGCAAAAATCTAGAGTTAGAAGGACAGTGTGTTCTTGCCTAGACTTTCACCTGTCTTTCCCACCAAGCCTGCCTTGCTGGAGCCAGGTTGTAAAATTCTGCCTAGGTCTCTACATTTGGGGAAATAAACACACCTCTGCTTCTTATTTCAAAAAACAAAAAAACTAATACACCCCTGTTCACCACACCCTCTGTGATATAAGAACCCACATGTCATGATTATCAATACAGATGGAATCAGGAGAGAAGTGAGCCTGCAAATGTGACTTCCACCCTCAAAGTAAAGGTGCTGTCCTTGAGTGTCTCATCCAGTGATACTGTGAATCACACGCTGGGCAATCACCCCTGAAAACCTTCATCTCGACTAAAATGACCCCACTTCTAGATAGAAGGGAGACCACTCAGAACCATTAAGCCTCTTCCCAGTGTCCAGCATCCAGAGATAAGACCTCCACAGCCAGCACAGGCAAGGCGGCAAAGTACCACAGCGCTGGCTCTCTCCTGTTCAAAAGATGATAAAACACCCGAAGAGAAAAGGCAATGCAGGATATCTCTGAGAAGGCAGGCTGTGAGAGAGCAATCAAAACACTATTTAGGGGAACAAAAGGAAGAGGAATTAGGGCTGCAGGCCTCTGCCCCTTAAACTGGCAGGACAATAAAGCTCACCCCAATTCCATTTTAGTAAAACTGTTTAAGCTTCTCCAACTCTTCAATTCACTATCTTCTATAGCCTTTTCATCTCTCAGGGTCCAGATCAAATGCCTTCTTTTCTGTGGAGGCTTCTTACTCCCAGTCAGAATTAACCATTCCTTTCTCTACACTCTTCAACCATGCTAACCCTCTCGTTAGCATCTGTAAGACAGGTACGCATTTGCCTTCTCCAAATGGTTTGTGAGCTTGCTAATGGCAAGGATCTGTCTCAGCGATTTCTGAATAAAAAACAGGCCTTCAATCATAGAGGAAGAGTATGAAGTGCTCACTGAGTTTGACAATGACAGACTTTTTGCTACCAACAAGAAACTGGACAGCCCTCCTTCCGCCACCCCACCCCTGCCTTTTGCCAGGTATGTCACCAGGAGAAAAATAAGGGTGTCTGCAATGCATGTAGAGCTGGATTGCCCCCTGTCTTGGCCTGGGTTTCCCCCAAAATGTAGACACTAAGACAAGGTCTTCTGGGAAGGTGGGGGGCACTGGAAAGAGTGAAATAGAAAAGGTGGGAAAAACAAAATAAGGTGTGTTATCAAGCTGGTTCCCTCTTGGGCAACTGCAGTTCCCTCTCACTGGGGACACTCTGAAGAGCCATGTAGAAGGTACTTCAGAATTGTTCCCCTAAGGGAAAGAAAAGGGAAGAATGTATCCAGGTGCTCCCATTACCCATTGGTCAAGGGTTACATCTGGGATCTTACCTTTCTCACATTTTTATTAATAGGTGTGTGTGGCTATGAATGACTGAGAAAATTTCTGCAGGTATCCCAGATGATGGCATCAGAGATGACCCAGGACAGAAAGCAAGTGATAAATTTTGCAGTTGAGGTGAGGAAAGGTCAGGTTACACTGGAGCACAGATGGTTGCCACAGCAACAACTAAGTAGAAAGTGGGCCAAGAGAATGTGTCAAAGTGCCTGTCTGATCCACACACCCTATGCTAATTTGTATCAGTCCTTTGTGATTTTTATACACCTTAGAGAGTAAGTCTCACTAATCCTAGAATTAGTAATTGTTGAATTGTTAGCAAAAGGAAAGTACTGGCTGATACAACTAGAATTTTCCCAAGCCTCACCAGGCGGCGGGTACAAAGTCTTGATAAATATCCAAATTTCAGTGGCCCTAACCCTCTAGCTTGGCGCTTCAGTCCTGCAGCTTCCAGCAAGCTTCTTCCAGTTATACCTCCGAGCCTCCAGAGGGCGCCGCAAACACACTTGGCAATCAGTCCCTCCGCTGAGGTCAACCCATGGCCTGCGCCACGTCCTTCCTCTCCCACTGCGGGCCCCCTCGCGTGGGTCCTTCCGCGAGCGCTCCTGCCTGCCACGCCTGCCTCCCATGCCCACCACGGGGCATCACCAAGTGTTACCTTCCTTGCTCCCAAAATCGCCAACCATCCAGTTGCCAAGATAGCACATTTCTTTCCATTCTCCCTGTGCCAGGGCCACGCTGTGGTTCACACGGAAATGGGAAGATGCTTCTTTCCCGCAGGGCCCACTGGGCGGGGACAGTACTAGTGTCTGGGCCACTGGAGACAGCGCCTCCAGCTCCGGCTCTAGCCCAGGGAGCTGTCCTCTCTCTCCCTTGTTGTGTCGGTCCCCAGCCTCCACCATCATCTACATAGCTCACACAAAATGGTCTCCTTCCTCCTCCAGCCAAAAACATACACCCTCATGCAGATAAACTCAAAAATGCCAGCGCTCGCAGCCCATCCCAGCAGTGCACCGGCCGTGCCCGGGCAGTCTGAACTCCGGCAGTGCTCACGTCAGCGGCGCAGACCCTGTCCTCATTACCACTGCAGTTATTTGAGAGTTTCTAAATTCCAGAGATCATGTTCACTGTGGCTTAGAATCCCGAGGATGCAAACAGTTCAGCATCCAAATGCTCTGAAGGATTTTTATGTTTGTTTGGGGTTTTCTCCCCCCTACTGCTACAAAATGTTAATGGAAAAAAAGCCAAACTCTGTAAAATAATTTTAAAGAGATTTACTCTGAGCCAAATTTGAGGACCATAACCCGGAGCCACGCTCAAGAAGTCAAGCAAATGGACTCGCTGTGGCTGGGTTATGGTTTGGTTTTATACATTTCAGGGAGACAGGAGTTACAGGTAAAGTCATACATAAATCAATACGTGGGAGGCATACATTGGTTTGGCCCAAAAAGGTGGGCCATCTGGTGGGGGGAGGGGGGAGCTTAAAGGTTACAGGTGGGTTTAAAGATTCTTTGACTTGTTGGTTAAAGACATGAAGCTTTGTCTAAAGGTTTGGAATGTTTTAACTTAAGGAGCTGTTTATCAGAGATAAGCCACCAACTTAGATTTGTTGTGTAAATTGAGGACCTGCAGGTTTGTCTAGAATACCCTTAGGCCTATTAATGGGTTACAAATGATGTCCCCAATAAGGGAGGGGGTATGATGAGGTGTGTCTGACCTCCCTCCTCCTGGCAGGTAATTTAGTTTTAGGATATTCCTTTGGCCACGAGGGAATCCATTCAGTCAGCCAGTGGGATGGTGAGCCTTAAAATTTCATTTTAGTTCACAAAAATGAAAGCCCACTAGATGTTCTGAGTAGCATTTTACTCTGGCATTCTCTCACATCATTTTACTTTAAAGAGAAATGCGCTTTTTGGTTAGCAAAGGTACTTAATCTCCAAGTGACCTACTCCCAAGACCCATGGAATATGAGTAACTCTAGGGCACAAGAATTTTCACTGGATGTGTTTTTAAATGACAAAGTTTCCTAAAAGTAAACTTAATGGACATGTAACATCAGTCCTTAATTGTGGCTATTAAAAAAAATGTGTTTATGTTGGTGTGCTACAGCTTGGTTCAGCTATTTGAAGAACAATGCCTGATGAAAGCCAAGAGCAAAAGAAAATAGCAATAAAATAAGATAGCATGTTGACAGCTGAGCTCTAGTGTGAAATCTGTGGGTGGTGCTGTGGTTCCAGGATTACATTGTTCGAACTTCAAAAGAGCCATCCATGAACTCTGTCAATCAGCAACTCGGTCATACATACATAAAACATCTTCCCCCCCACTCTCCTCAAAAAATTCCTTAAAGATGATGCTAAGGAAACTATGTGTAGATCATACACATTCTAGTGAAAGGCAGCATGTTTCTCCTTGACTAACTTACAAACTGAGCTTGAACTTTTTATCCAACATTTATCGTGCCTCACTTTTACAAAAGGAATTCAATTTATTATTCTCCTTGGACTTCACATAAAAAAGTAACATCAAAGTCTAACAGAAAATGAAAGCTCTGGTTCAGACATTGTTTTGTTTTCCTCTCCCAAGTAAATATTTGCACTTGCTGGAGGAGCTTATGCTGATGTGTCTATAAATTGAACATATTTTTTTATGAGATGGTAAGTAGCCAGGAACAAAGGGACACAACCCAAAATTCCCCTGTGCTCTTTTCCAAGTGATCTCCAGCCCACTGTGCAGATGACATGCTCAGAAGGAATATGATTCAGTCTCCATGGAAGCTCAGTTTGTGGGCTCTGCATTGGCAGATTGACAGCGGTGCTAAATGATGCTGAAATTACATGTAATCAATTTTAGATTATGACTATTGTCCACCAGGGACTGAAGAGCCCCATGCAGTGAGAAGGGGCTCTGTTTGGTTATCTTCTTAAGTCTCATTCCAGAGTAAAAAGGCAAGAGCTTTTCTTGCTATAAATTGACCTTTTTGTTTGTTGGGGGAGGTGGTAAATACCAAAGTAGTTTAAATAATTAGAAGCTGCAGGTCCAGAATAATCACTGTCACTCTTTTCTAGAATGAAAACCTCAACCATGTTCAATATAGTTCTGGACACAATTCTTCTTCCAGTGTACAGCTAGGAATAAATGAAATGCTCTATTTTTCAAGGCCATAATAGCAAATTATCATAGAATTAGCCCAAATTGGCATTTGGAATTTGATTGTTTGCAGGACCCAGTGGGTTGCTGACCTCCTCCAGATACTGACTTATTGATATGCATGAATTTTGTTTTGTACATTTGTTTTTCTTCTGTAAAGGAAGAGAATGGGATTTGTGTGAGGATGTCCAGGAGAGAGGAATGCAATGGAAATAATGCAGGTGTCAACCCCCAAGGAAATGGAGCAGATGAGGAAAGATGTACTTGAATCTGAGCACAATTGAGATGGGGCCCAAGGAACCCCAGAAATGTCTGGGAAGGAGGAACTGAGTGCCCGTATGAGAAAGTAGACATGTAATATCTGGGAAATGGGTAGTAAAAGAAATTACCATATTTGTACTTTGTCATAGTACACGTGACCCAGGCCACACCCTGCCTTTTTCCTTTTAGAGCAAAGTTGGTATGTTTGCTTGATAATTAACACCTCTGCACCATAAATGACTTGAATCTCTTTCCAGGGAACAGTTTATGAGGCAACTGGATAAAGAAATAAGAAGGGGACAGGAGGCCAAAATAAGTGAGAAAAATATTTTATACTTCATCAAAATGTAAAATAGCATTTCATGTTTATCTCCTCCAGCATATACCATAACCACCACCTCCAAAATAAAGTGCTGGCCATATGGAGACAGACCAGTTTCGACAAGTATATGTATTGGTTCCAAAAAGACATTTCAAGAACTGTGGTCTGAAGTTTATCCAGAGCTGGGGAAGATTGTCCGTAAAGCAGTCTAGTCACACCCAGGAGTAGTCTGGGGTCCTGCTACTCAAAGTGTGGCCCAAGACCAGCATCAGCGTCACCTGTGAGCCTATCAGAAATGCAGTATCCCAGACCCCACCCAAGACCTATTACATCTGTGTTCTTACAAGATCCCAGGTGATTCATTTGCACATTAAAATTCACACCCAGCTCAGATGACCAGTGTTCTCCCTTTAAAGGTATTGGGAGAGGCAGAAAGGCAGAACTTAAAACAGAATTCTAAAATAACGAAGGTGGTATTTCTCCCTTTATTTCTTGCCTCTCCCACTAAGAATGAAGCTTCCCAAAGTGCAAAAGAGCATAGTTTGTGTAAGAAATAAAGGCAAACAGGAAAGCATACATATATCTTTTATCTTTACAAAAAGAAACACAGGAAAGATAAATCTGGTTACTTACAAGGTGTGAGAAGAGAGAACAGGGTAGAAGGGTTACAGGGGGACTGACACTTCTCTGGGTTTGTCCTTTGATATAGTTTAGACTTACAGAAGCAATGTTCTACATATTCAAAAAGTAAAATGAAATCAACAAGAGGAAGAGGAAAGGAAAACACTAAAACCTAAAGCAAACTAAAATAAATGAGCCAATTGTATTTCAAGTAAATACCATAACCACAGTGAAGGAGAAAAAACAAAACAAAGAGCTAATACAAGTAATTTATAAACACAGTATTTGACTGTGTACCCTCTGTGCTGGGCAAAATTGAGGATAGAGAGAGCACCAAACAAATCTTTTTATTACATTTTTTTCTTGTACAGGTATTGGCAAACCAATTCTAAAACTATTTTAAATGTATTATAGAATTGAACAAATAAGTAAATGTATTGATGCTGTCAGAAGCCAAGGGCCAATGCCTGCTTGGGACACACACCAGTAGCCACAGGGTGAAGAGATGTTCCCTTGAGCCTGGCATCAATCACGACTTTCTCGGGAATAAAGACAGGCGGAGGGAGTGCCATACAGACACGCAGAGGAGAAGACGAACTGAAGATGGAGTCAGAGATTAGAGTAATCCAGCCACAAGCCAAGAAATGCCTGCAGCCACTACAAGCTGGGTGAGACAAAAGGTGAATACTCCCCCTAGAACCTCCCTTGCCCACACCCTGAATTTAGACTTCTAGCCTCCAGAATTGTGAGACAGTAAATCTCTGTCATTTTTTTTTCTTTTTTTTTTGAGACAGAGTCTCACTTTGTTGCCCAGGCTAGAGTGAGTGCCGTGGCGTCAGCCTAGCTCACAGCAACCTCAAACTCCTGTGCTTAAGGGATCCTACTGCCTCAGCCTCCCGAGTAGCTGGGACTACAGGCATGCACCACCATGCCTGGCTAATTTTTTCTATATGTCCAGATAATTTTTATTTCTATTTTTAGTAGAGACGGAGTCTCGCTCAGGCTGGTCTCGAACTCCTGACCTCGAGCAATCCACCCACCTCGGCCTCCCAGAGTGCTAGGATTACAGGCGTGAGCCACCGCACCCGGCCAAAATCTCTGTCATTTTAAACCACCAGGTTGGTGGTAATTTCTTACAGCAGCCTTCAGAAGCCTGTGAAGTAGATTTTTTTGTTGTTTGTTTTTTTGAATCAGAGTCTTGCTCCGTCGCCCTGGCTAGAATGCAGTGGCATCATCATAGCTCACTGCAACCTTAAACTCCTGAGCTCAAGTGATCCTCCTGCCCCAGCCTCTCAAGTAGCTGGGACTACAGGTGTGCACCACCATGCCCAGCTAATTTTTCTACTTTTTGTAGAGATGGGGTCTTGCTTTGGCTCAGGCTGGTCTTGAACTCCTGACCTCAAGCAATCAATCCTCCAGCCTCGGCCTCCCAGAGTGCTAAGATTATAGGCATGAGCCACCGTGCCCAGCCAGTAGATGTATTATTATCTTCACTTACCAGATAAGGAAATAGAGGCATGAAGAGGTCAAGTCACTTGCCAAAGGTCCAGAACCAGTGAATACCGAAGACAATATTTGAACCCAGGAAATCTGATTCTAAAGACAGCCCTTATAACCACTATTTCATATTCTTTCTATCATGCAATCATTAAAGAAGATAACTATATATAGTGGACATCTTTCCATATCTAAATGTGACTATGTAGCAAAGCAAGTTACAGAATTATATGCAGGGATATTTGGTAAGCAAACATAGAACCTTGCTTCAGTAAAAGTTCATAGAAATGCTGGGTAAAGAATTAAAAGAAATAAATACCCAGTTGAGCTCAAAATAAAGGAAAATCTCCAAAGTTAGAAATAGAGAAGGAACGTAAAGCCGAAGTGATAAGCTTGTGAGCAAAAGCTGGAGTTTAATACCTATGAGGAAGCAAGAAACTTAGTTTCAGAATGTACAGGGAAGGGAGCAGGAATTGAAACTCCTGCACAAAGCCAGGGTTCCTGAAGGGCTGTCCCTTAGCAAAGCAGACTAGATAGGTTCTGTTCATTTCCAGGGAAGGAACAAAAAGTTTGTCTTTATGGGGAAATGATCCCCCATTAGAAATACGTTCCACACACATATGTGGGCTCTGAATTTATACAACCCACATAGTGTGCAACTCTCCAGCCAATAAATTAATGTAAAAATGGGCCCCAAATAAGTGAAATGCATGGAGTTTCCAGCAAAATCAAAGAACTGTTTAGAAACAAGCTTTCTAAAACCCGAAGCATGAAGAACATTCTAAGGCACACAAATACACACAAACAATATATTCTGACTGAAAATGTGCACACAATAAAAAAAATTACAAAACATAGGGTAAAACGAATCACCATGGGGAAGGGGCAGTAGTCGTTGCAGACAGGAAGGTTTGTATGCTCAATGACACGACAACCTCAAAGAGACTCTTGAATAATTATGTTTCAAATCATAAAATAAAAGGACTTGAAGCCATAAGAAAGGACAGGCACTATGCAAAAAAAAAAAAAAAAAAAACCAGTAGATTTGAAAATGACCGAAGAGAACCTCTAGAAGTGAAAATGGAAAATTCAATGAACAGGTTAAAGAGCAAATTAGAGATGGTGGATGGGAACACAGATGTGAAGAAATCATGTAAAATGCAGCAACAAGAGATAAAGAGACAGAAAATATGAGAGAGAGGTTTAGAGAGATGAGAAGGTTAAAGTATATATCATTGAAATTCCAGAAGGAGAGAAACTAGAGCATGAAGTAAACGCAATAATCAAAATACAATGGCTGTATATTGCATACCATGCAGTTCTTCTACTCAGCCACAAGAAACAGTGATAATCTACCACCTCTTGTATTATCCGGATAGAGCTGGAGCCCATTCTACTAAGTGAAGTATCACAAGAATGGAAAAATAATCACCACATGTACTCATCATCAAATTGGTTTTAACTGATCAACAATCTAAGTGCACATATAGTAGTAACTTTCATCACGTGTCAGGCAGATGGGAGGGGGGAGGAGGGGAGGGGCATATACATACATAATGAGTACGATGCGCACCGTCTGAGGGCTGGACACGCTTGAAGCTCTGACTGGTGGGGGGAGGGCAATATAGGTAACCTAAACATTTGTACCCCCATAATATGCTGAAATAAAAAAGAAAAGAAAATACAATGGCTGAGAGAATTTGTGAGAACTGCTGAAAGACATGGGTATCAATCAGGGTCTGGGCAGAAAAATAGCACACTCAAGCTAGGTAACTGAGAAAAGTTTTAAAAATGACTATTTTGAAAGGTGAGAACAGGGTGAAAGGAAAGTAACGAGGGATGGTGGCTGGTAAGAGCAAGGAGACAAAAGGGGAAGGGGAGGCAGAGGTCCCCAGAGCTCAGAGAAAGAGCTGTATGAAGGTTGCCCAGGGACAACCTTCATGGCTGTGGTTGTGACAAGGGACACAGGGGTAGTAACAGCTCCCACTGTAGCTCCGCACTACTTTATCTGTTTTCCTAGTCCCCGCCCACCGTTGTAAAAATAGTCCCTCAGCAGGGCGCCGTCCGCTTTCTACCAGGACCCTGCCAGCCTTTACTGATAGGTACACACACTGACACATACACGCGTGCGCACATGTGTGTTATATAAGTGGATGGGAAAGAGGGGGAAAAAAATGAGAGAGAGAGAGAGACACTACCATTTTGGTGATCTGAGTGTGTTTTTTCTTTTTTGCTTTTTGCTTACTGTATTTTCTAATTCTTCTATAGTGAAGACAGAGTATAATGGCACAAAAGATAGATCTTTTAATAATACTGAGAGTCTGTGAAAAGTACGAATTCCTAACCAATTCATTTGCTGCTAGACTGACATCATTCCTAACCCAGACTCCCTGCCTGATGTCAGAGCTACAGACATAAATCAATGATTTCGCTGGAAAAGAAAAGAGAGAAGGATTCAAACCAGGTATTGGGCAACAGTTTGTAAATAGTGAATTATCTTATAGACAGGGATATATGAATCCTTGCTTAAACTAAAATAAAATCTCCAAAATAGTGCATGGCCAGGTTTACGAAGTTGACATCCGGGCCTGTGGAAGGCAACGAGAAGTCCTACAAAACCTAAGTTGTATCTTAGGTTTCATGTAGTAGAAATAAATTTTACATTTAAAAAGACACCAGTGAAATTACGTCTCTGACTAAAATACTTTGAGAAATAGCGAGCTGAGCCTTCACCTTGGCCAAAATTGAAGCTTGATGTGATGTACATAAATGCTTGCTAGATTTTTTTTTAATCTATCCACACAGCTAATCATTACCTGAAACTCCAATATCCATATGATGGGGCTTGAGGTGAAATCTAGCTTTTGATGGATTAGCAGGCGGGTCCTCATTTCATCTCTTGCTTCAGAATGTTGCTACCGAGAATGTGACACTTCCCTTCTTGACTATAGCACAATAAGCTGGCTTGGATTCAGGGGAGAGAGCGCCATCTGCTGCAGCGCTTCTCAAACCCAGCGCTCCACTGTGCTTTCCCCAACCGCCTTCCTGCTTGATTGTTCCAGCTCAAGCCAGCTTGTGAGGATTAACGAGATTTCAGCTGGGGGTTGGACGGATGGGAACCTACGGCCACAGGCCAACACTTAACTGTATTAAAAATCCCAAGTCTTTGGTGAGAACTATTTATTATTAACATTGTAATGCTCTTAGGCAGGGATAATGATTGATGGAAGTCATTTTACTAGGCAGTCAGATGCCAAGTGTCAATTTCTTGGCATTTCTATGAGAAATGACATCATCAGCCCAGTTGTCTGATGAGGAGTGCAGGAGGATATAAAAGCCAGCAGAGACAGCTGTAAGCTTTTTGGTCCTTAACAGAAGCTGCTAATGCCTCACACCCCTACCCACATCCCCAGAGAGATTACCCAAGTCCTACTTTCTTCCTTTATCTCAGATAGAAACTCATGTTCAGGTGAGGGAGACAAGAGGAGGGATTGCAGCCACACATATATGATGATCTTATATTCTGCAAAAAGTAGACTCTTGTACATCGCAAGCAGGGCAGAACAATAGACTTAAGCTCAGAGAGCAGGCAAGCGATAGGACTTGGTGGGCCGGGCAGGACCACAGAAGATTCCACCAGTAATTGACAGGTAGCTTCACGAGGACCCAGCAGTTGGTCCCCATGAGATGAAATGCAAATGCAGCTGTCTTGGGACTTTGGCTCAAACCCCGATTGACACACAGACCTCTTCCAGCTCTAAAATTCTATGGCAACTTCCACTTACATTAAACTGAGTAACAAACACAAAACACAGCTCAAAGCAGCATCAAAACCAGAGTCCTCTGGACTTTCTCACTACATCATGAATTCCTACCCCATCATCCAAAAGGCTTGGGCAGTTTCATGTTCGATAGCTGTGTACTCGTGTCTGTAGCATTTCCTGGTTGTGTTATTCTTTCCACCAGATCCTCTTTATTATAAAACTGAAAACTTGGTAGTTGGGGGAAAAACCTCAGTGTCTCCACAAAGAAAGTTAATGTATCTATTAGGAAATCACAGATGACACATTCCATACTGTCCACTGCTTTGCCTTTCACTCTTCCTGCCCAGTTAAGAGTCACCTCACCATTCACACTTTCCACCATTCATTTGTTGGTTTTTCAAGCCATCTGTGTTAAATTCTACCATCTGGCTGTTTTAGAATGCAATGACCTAGTAGCTTTCCCACTAAGAGTCAAGTACTCTGTGTTATGACAGCGAAGTTTTAGATTGTGAATTGGTATAATGCTTCCTACTTTTCTTGACTTATCTTTGGGTGTTTTATCTGGGATTAGACTTTGAAGAATCTCCTACACACACTAACGAATCCCCAGCATGGCCCACGGCTGCTGTCCACCTTCCCATTTCCACGTCAGACTATTAGTCAGAATCACATACACACTCTTTGGTGGCAGGAAAGCATAATATTGAAAGCCTTCAACTTTCCGTGGTGTTTTGCAATCCTTCTGCATGTCCCATTCTCATTCCCCACATCAGCAATGTCTTAAACTTTCTCTGCCATCCTAAGCCCCTTTTCTCACCACCCCTCTCCTTCTGCACAGAGGGAAAATGGAGATATGAGCAATGAACTCTTTCACTTCCTGCTTCCCCATCTTCACCTCTTTGCCTCCACTTCTAACCACACCTCTGTCCCTGTGAGATGTTCCTCCTCTTACCCAGGAGGAACCTGGGCTTCCATCCCCAGCACTCCCGCTTCCTCAGAGGCCTGGATCTGCCATCATCATCATCTCTCTTGCCTCTCCCTCTCTAGAATTTTTTCATTCGGGACCCTGACATTCTCAAATGTGAAAGGAAGAAGAAGAAAGAAAGAGAAAGGAAGGGGGAGAGGAAAAGGGGAGGAGAGGAAAAGGGGAAGAGAGGAGAGGGGAGGAAAAACAACTTCCACAAGACAACATCCCTCTGATTTTCACTCAGTCTCTTTCCCCCCTGCACAGACAAATTAGCCATGAGAGTATGATCTCTACTTATGTCTCCATTTCCTCACCAACTGCTCTTTCATCAACTCAATGCAATCAATATTCAGTCTCCATCATTTCACTAAACCCTAATTAAAGTACATTTGGGCTATTGTATGTGTGGTGCATTACACAGTGCTTGACATGTGGCAGAAGCTCAATAAATGTTAGCATAGGTATAAAGCCTCTCTGGCCAATCTGCCCCTAATTGGTAAACCAAGTGGGCACTTTCCAGTTTTTTCCTTAATTGACTTTTCTCCATTATCAATCCCTCCTTCTCTGAAATCTCTCCCGTTAGCTTCTAAGTCCCTTCTCTCTCCTGGAGCTTCTCCTACCTCTGACAACTTCTTATCAGTCTCCTTTTGAGCTCTTATTCCCCCATGCCTTAAATAAGGACCACTGTTAGTCTTTATCTCTTGGCTGTGGCACCTTCCTGGTGACTTTGTCAACTCCTGTAATAACAGCTACCATCTATATAACCATAAGTGTAATATGGTGCAGTGATGACTAACAGTCTATACTTGTATCCCAGAACTCTATCATTTTTATTCATTTGACCAATGCATAATGAACTACTACTATGTGCCAGTTCTATAGTCCTCTCTCCATTGGACATCTCCATTGAAATGATCCACAAGCATCTAAATTGAGCATGTGCAAAACTTGAATTATCGCCCTACACACAAGCATGTGAGTGCACACACACACACACACACATCATTATTCCCTCTCTCTGTTCAATTTAAGTATTAATAAATGAGAATACCCATCTACCAAGTCAACCATATGAGAAATTTAGTAAAAATCTTAAAATCTCTTTGCACCCACCCCTACATCCAAATAGTCACCAAGACCTGTGGATTCCATCTCCTAAATGCTCGAGACTCATTCCCCTCTTCTCCAGACCACCATCCTTGCCTCAGTTCAAGCCTTCACCCTTTTTCACCTACACAACTGCAAAGCCTCTTAACTGGTCTCTTGTTTCAGTCTTAATCCCTGTCAAGCCATTCTCCACACTGGCCCTTCTAAAATACAGTCTAATAATAGCACTTCCCTGTCTAAAAAAAAAAAAAAAATCAGTGGGTCTCTCCTGTTCCAAGATAAAATCCAAACTCTTAAAAGTGCCATCTAGCTCCCACCGACCTATCCAGGACCACATCTTAGCGCCCACGCTCCTACCTATATTCACACTGTTGGTTTCCCATGCTCTCTCCCCCCTACACACTGGTACCTCTGCTCAGAGCCTCTCCACCCTCTTCTTGCCTATTCAGGTTTGTTCACATTTTCAAATTCAGATCAACTATCATGTCCTCTAGAATATTTTCTCTGCCCTTCCCCTCGCATCCCCAGTCTGATTTAGGTGCTGCTTTCTTGGGAATCCAAAAGCACTCTGTACTTTCCTCCACCCTGCCACTTACCACACTTCCATGGAGTCATATTCTCTACCTTGTAATCGCATGAGACCAGGGATCATTGCTATTCAATATCTTCAGTCCCTATCACAGTGCCCAAAATATAGTAAGTATCCAGTCAGAGTGTGTTGAATAAATGTTTGTACAATTGAAGAATTACAGTATAAAGCTTGCCCAGGCCTCATCAGGTATGGTCACCAATGAATGCCTATTAACAATATTAACCCAAAGTCCACTGACTCTAGCCTCCACCTTTCCAGGTTAGATCTCAGATTCTGCAAATATACAGAAACACACACACATACACACACTCAGAGTAGAATGTGCCCAGGAAATTGCTCCACATGGTTCCTTCAGACTGCAGGGGCTTCCTGTTGCCTTTGATCCCAGAACAGTCTCCATTGGTCACTGATGCCCCTTTCTGGCACCTCCACTGATGCCACGAAGCCTCCATGATGTTGATCTTCTGCAAAAGAGGAGAGGAGGAAGTGAGCAGAGAAATCTTAGCTTCTCCGTTAAAGGCACCCCAAAGCAATACAGTTTGTGCCTCAATTTTTGTACACACCTTTATTTTTCTTATTTTATACAACTTTATTTCTTTATTTTCAGAGACAAGGTCTCACTCTGTCACCCAGGCTTGAGTGCAGTGGCAGCCTTGAACTTCTGGGCTCAAGTGATCCTCCTGCTTCAGCCTCCCAAAGTGCTGGGATTACAAGTGTGAGACACCACACTCAGCCTTATTACACACCTTTAGATAAAACATCTCTTTTACCACTAATTTGCACACCCCTGCTCCTCATGGGGCCCCAGGTAAGGTCAGTGATGGTTGATATCAGAGAAATCTGAGTGATGGACACTGAGCTGACTCGGGCACTTTTCCTTTCCAACAATTACAGCATTCTTGACAGAGGAAGCTGAGCTGCCTGCCTCCTCCCTCCCTCTGCGTTAGTGCTCAGCACCCCCACCTCCATCACACCTGCCCCAGTAGTTCATTGGCTGTGGTTGATTGTCACTTACATTGAATAGGGACAACTGTCCCCGCCACACCATGCCTCAGACATTGTGCTGGCACTGGGCACACAATGGTGGACAAGGAAGACATGCCATGATGGAGGCAAGAGAGCATAGAGGCGAATTTGGATCCTATAAAATCCAGGGTGCTGGGGCTAGACCACCTTGGGTCACACCCTGGCTCTGCTACTTTCTATCTTGTATGACTGTGAGGAAGATACTTGAACATCTCTGTGTCTCAGTTTCCCCATCTGTAAACTGGCGATGATATAGTTCGTACTTTATAATGTTGTTATAATGCACATGAAGTTAAATCATGTTCAACACCATTTCCTGGCACATAGCAAGCACAGCAAGTACTCTATAAAAGCTAGCTCATATTACTATGGTCTAGTGGGAGATAAACCATAAAATTAAATTAAAAAGTAAGCAAAATAATTACTTATTGTAACATGTGTAACAACAAATAACGGAAACAGTGAGAGTGTACTATTTTAGGCAGAGAAGACTCTCCAAAGAACTAATTTGAGACCTGAAGGTTGAGAAGGAGCTGGTCACGGGAGAAGAAAATTCCTGGCAGAGGGTCGGAGGGAGCAGCAAGTAGGGAGCCACTTAGATAGAAATGAATTTAGTGAGCCTGAACACTAAAGGAGGGTCAGTGAGCTAAACAGAGGGAACAAGAGGCAGAATGGCACAGGAGGAGAGAGGAAGGACCAGATTGTGCAGGGCTGCAGGGCTGCAATAGGAAATTTCAATTTTATTCTATGTTAAATGGAAAGCCATTGGAGAATTTTAAACCAGAGAGCAACATTACATAATCTTCATGTTTTAACATTATTCTGACTAATGGATTGAAGGGTAAGCAAGAGTAGAAACATAATTAGGAGGCTCTGCAGTCATCTACGATAGAGATGGTGATGTCTGACACTAGGAGGGGGCAGTGGAGATATAATGAATTAATGGTCGTGAGTGTTATCTGCAGAGATGATGCAGTGAACTCTGGTACAGGGCAGAGTTGGCTACAGCATTAAAGATTAAGAGAAGGTGAATTAACCCCCCTTACTATAACCTGAAAGGGAATGATGTCTTTATTGAAAACATGGTTTTCCATGGAAGACAGATTGTCACTATTTTCCACAACACAAAGCAATGATTTACGGAATGCCCACAATGGGTTATAGTGCTGGGGTTGGTAGAAATGACTTTGTTTCAGTATGGATGCATAAATACCTTCTTTTTCTCCTGATACATGTCCCTGAAGCTGTTGTTTTTTAAGTCATCAAAATTATTTTTACAAATCTTCTGAATAATAAGAAAGCAAATGCAATAGGCATTAGATAAAAATGAAAGTATTAATTGACCTATATTTTAGGTCATTTATAAAACAATAGATTTGTATTTTATAATTTATGTATGTTTTGTAGTACATTGGGAGTCCATTACTACTTCATAGTACTTACTATGTACAGTATATCATAAATATTTTATAGAAATCAGAAGTACTTACTACTATAGAAATCATAGTACTTACTATGTACAGTATATCATAAATATTTTATAGAAATCAGAAATAATTTTATTTCAAATGACTAGGTTGATTTTATATTTCTCCTTTGTAAATATTTATGATCATATACATGGTTTTTTTTATGTTACACACTTAATCCAGAATGTCACCACAAAGAAGGAAATGAAATTTCTTTCACGAGAGTTTTTAGAAATTCACTCTGGTAAAATGGGGCAAAATAAAGACTACAGGCAGAGTCTTTAATGACTCCCTGTTGTCATTAGTCTCTTTAGAGTCTCTTTAGACTAAAGACTCTGCCTTTAGTCTTTATTTTCTTTTTCCTGGCTCAGTTTCACACATAGTACAGATTTTAAAGTCATTGTTTGGTATCCTTTTCTCTCTGCTCCTAATCAATTGAAGCTTTTGCTCTCACAGTCTCTCTTGCACTAAAAAGTAGGTTTAATCTAAGAAAAGTATTACCAAAACATTGTAAGTGCAACCAAACCAACATGCATTTATCAAATGACTAATACTTAAACTCCCTTCTCTATCTCCACTCCCAAACTGCATTATTTCATCCCAACTAAAATTGAAATACAAGTAGACTTGTGCCACCTAAGAAATTAAATAGTTTCTTAAACAAAGAAAGTAGAGGAGGGCTATGGTCAGAAGGAAATAGAGACAAATACAAGAAAACCACCCAAACTTAAGGGCTACTTCTCTAAGAATGGCTTACAAGACAAAAACTCAAGGGAATTAACATTTGTTGAGTATACATACTTAGGGACGACTAAACACTAAACTAATGTGACAGCTTCAGAAGGTCATATTTCTTGCCATCCAGAGAATAAGAAAATTCAGCAAATGGAAGGAATGATACAAGGATCAGAATAAGCAAAGCCAGGACTGGGCGATAGGACAGATTTTGTGAGAACTCTGGTCAATTGTCATTGGTTCAGTCAGTGTGTGGAAGAAGGCTAGCAGATGGGGAGCCAGCCAAGGGCTCAAGATTAAGAGGTATTCAAAGAATATTTTGAGTTGAACATTATTCAAACAATAATTCACAAGTGATTTGGCTGTTTAAAAATATCTGAACAAGGAGGCTCTCAATTCCACTGCTGAGCTAATTCTATATACTGAACTTATAAGCATAAAAGTGGGGGTAGAAGTTGCATGTCTCCAAAATGCCATCCTTCAAGTTTGTGTGTAGAGGATGGTCTGTTTCTGGGCTGCCTGAGTTGATGTTGAAAGATCCGCTTCACCCATTTGATCAATATCCAAGAGGGCAAGCCTATCTGATTGTCAAAGACACTGACTCCTGGGTCCAGACTGGAAACTGTCCAAAACCTGCAGGAAAATTATAAAATCCAAATGAAAGCAGACTCAGAATGATAATTTTTAAATGGGGCACATCATTTTTGAGGGCCAAGAAAAAATATCAGGTTAGGGAAGGAGAGTAAGAGTGCAGAAAAAGCGTGGCACCATTAGAAGTCCCAACACAGTAACAGGATACCCTCCCCACTAAAGGTTTGAAGAAAGGCCCACCTGGATCTTGTTTTTGTCCCTGTGTCCCTACAAATCTCTTCTTAACACAGAATCCAGGTAATTCTATTAAATATAAGTCGAACCATGGCTTTCATTTCCTCTAAACCTTCCAATGACTTCTGACCTCATTCAAAGTAGTTGCCAAACCCTGTGATACTAAATGGCAAGAACAGAAGCCTCCACAAAACATTTCCCCCTTTTTTGACAGTCAAGCATCTCTGTATTCTTCCAGGTTGAGGGAAATCCCTTGGCAGGAGGCAGGACCCACAGTGGTGGAAGAAGGACTGTTCCCTGTCCCCACTCTCCACCTGTTGGAGTGAAATCACAGGACCTAGGCAAGGCCAGTCCAGTTGTGTTTTTACATCACTCCTTTGAGATTCAAAAACAGAGACTATTTGCAGTAATTAAATCAAGGGTGCAGTGGCTGCCATGTTGCATATGGTGGCAGCGGCACTACCAACAGCAAGCATCCGTCTCCACTGGTGCCCACAGGAGCACCCCAACCAGACTGTTCTTGTGCATGACCCTGGTGTTCTTGACTACTGAGTTTTCTTTGGCTCCTGCTCACTTTCCGAGCCTGTTTCTACAGCCTCTGCTTTATTTTAAGAGTCACTATGGCCTTCCAACAAATTTTTGTTCTGTTTAGATTAGCCAGAGTCATTTTTGATTGTTTACAACCAAGAATCATAACCAGTAAGATGAGTTTTGTTGCACATTAATGAATCTTTGAATATGGAAAGAAAGGACTATGTTCTAGTAGGGTACAGAAAGCCAACTTGCTCTACATTAAAAAGTGGACAGAATTGAATTTCTTGCTGGTACATAAGAGGAGGTGACCTGAAGTACAGTCTTGAAGGAGAGGAAGGAGTCTGAGTCATAGAGCAGGAGCCTGTGGAAGGAAGGGACCAGAAAAAAAAAATCCAATAAACAACAAGAGGAGGAAAAAGGATAGTGAAACAGTAAAGAAATACTTTATCCACAAGGCTGTCCTACCCTGCATCTGATCTATCCATAGTTACCTTTGTTACTAGAATTGCTTTTTGTGAAAGTTTGCCTCAGATAGGATGTCATTTGCTAGAGCTAAATTAAAAAAAAAATCAAGGCCCTAAGTTAGTCTGATTGAATTTTTAAAAAATACAGTGGAATATGGGGCATGTATTCTGCTTATACAAGACTATTGACGGGCTTTGTCATTTGGTTGAGTAATTAATGTATTTTATTGCTTGCTGGTCATTATTCAGAGATCAATTTACTGAAATTTGAAACTCTAGAACAATCAACAAAGAATGCTTTATTTATGAGATTTATGAAGTTAGTAACGATAGGAATTTTATAAGCTCCACAGAGAAGTCATTGTATTATTCCAGTCTCACCTCCTGGATTCCTCTCCATCCCTGTCTCATTCTCTCTCTCTCTCTCTTCCCCCTACCCAGTCTCTTCTCCATGTCTCTGTCTCCCTCCATCTCTGTGTATCTGTCTGCATCTGTCTGTTTCTCCTTTGTCAATTTCTCAGCTCGTGTCCAAAAGAGTTCGTTGCATCTCACAAATATTTATATAACATAGTAAGATAATATAGATTCAAAGTGGATGAGAAAAGACAAACAAAAGAAAGACACAAAGTAAGGTCAGAAGTGAGACTAATACAAAAATGCATACTACGAAGTCCTGCTCGCAACCTACAGGTGCCATAAATTTTGCTCTACAGTCTCTAGCAGTCATTCCAAAGATGGAAATACAATTCAATGTCTATAAGACAAAATTACACCAATTGCTTAAGCTTCCTAAATCTGCATAATAACATAATTTATGAAAATGATGCATCACAATGACACAATTTGTCAAAAAAATTCCTCTACCTCACAAATGGCCCTGCCACACTCAATATGCAGAAATAACTGGCAGAAAGTTCAGTCACCTTCCCTGGCTTGAAGAGCTGGTTTTCCAGTGCACCTGATGGGAGTATTATTTCACACAGCAGGTAATAAATTAGTGGAATTCATTACCCACAGGAGAAGGTGCAGGCAGGAAATATAAATGGATTCAAATAGGGTGGGTCAAATTTATAAATGGTGAAGCCATTTGGCTCTTATTTCCTTTGTATTTAATAATATTTCACACTGTGATCCACCCCACTTCTTTACTTGCTGTCTCAACGTGCATCCTTACAGCTCCTTACCTGTTTCTCTGATACAATTTCTGATGGTATAGATAGCATTTTATGTATATTTATTTCTACACAGAAATATCTTTTTTACTCTTTGTTGGTAGAACATATTCAGCTTTCATTGGTTTTGTTTCAACGTAGATGTTTTAACAGTCTTTACATTTTCAGTATATTTTGTACTACTATACAACACATAACTAAATTAATAATTTTAGTGCTATAGTCCCAACTTATACACTACTTTAGAACAAATTAATTATGCTTTGACAACCTAACTGAAGTAATCCTGGCCCTGGGAACACTTTGGAAACTTTCTTATCATTCAAGGCCCAAACGGGAGTAAGGATGATAATTGGTTCGGATAAACTGGCAGCACGTTGCATGGGCAAGGGTGGGCCGAGGTGCTGTTGCTTTCTGTAGCAGCTGGTGCTTCTCTCTCCTATGATCCTGCCTGCCTCAAAGAGAGGGGGGATACATGTTCAGACTTTGTCAATCTGGGAACTCAGAAAACGATACCCCAAAGTGTGTTGCTTTATTATGCTAATTACTTTAAACTGAGGGCACTTGGGGAACAACAAATACAGGGAGAGGCTTTCTCTGAATTTTCTTATCTTCCTTGAGACCAAAGAATTCAGTTGTCCTGGGTCTCCTCCCCAGGAATCTCATCATCCAAGGAGATTGACTCAGATCACAGGAAAGAAGAAGGGAGGTTACCATGCCCAGATGAACTTCGTCACAGTCTGTCACTTATTCTTTGGGCCTTTCATTCTCTCCCAAAATCATTTACTCTCCCCTAAGTTGCCTACACCACCACCATCAGCACCCATATGAAAAGGGCATATAAGCTTCTGAATTTCACTGGGTTATTGGGTACTCACTTTTCCTCCCTGTGATGCCACATGCACATAATAAATGTGTATGCTTTTTCTCCTATATATATGTACTGTCACTTTACTTAGTTCATAGGCTCAGTTACCAAACCTTCAGAGGGTAGAAAGCTTTTCTCTTTCCTGCACCCAGAACCAGCATGGCTGCTGCTCCAGGGTCATCCATCAATGCACAAGGTGGCAGTTCTGGGAACCAGGCACTCATTCAGCCAGAGCTGGACATGGATAACCTCCTAAAAGTCTTAAGGCATAAAATCAAGAGTCAGAACTCTGCTGGGCTTCAGGTTACTTTCTTCTCTTCGATTTGGGAAAATTCTGGAAAATTTACCAAGTCTCTGAGTGGCTGGGAAAAGGTATCCAGGAGACATAAGCTTTGCTGTATTTTCAGGGAAAGAAGAATTTCAGGGCACCCAGAAGTGAAATTGCTATTGGGATGTGCTGTTTATACCAGCAGAAATTGTGACTCAGATTGATGGAGCTCTTCGGCAATTTTGAATTCCAGGAGTTATTTATTGGAATGATTTTGGAGTTGAAAATGAAGGTAGTTTTGCAGCAATAAAGGTCTGCTATTTATTGTGTTGGGATTTTGATGACTGTTACCAACACAGCAGAGGCAGATCACCTCACTAGACACAAGCCAAGAAATAGACTCCAGGTACGCTCCTGTGTCTGCCTTCCCCTACATGATGCTGAGGTTTGCTCAGAGTCCCCTTGGATAGGAATATCACCTTAGACAAATTCCTTGTCTCCTCTGTATCTTCTCTCTCATCCATAAAATTAGGTGGTTAGACACATGACCTTGAAGGTCTCTTCCAGCTCCACGCTCCCATCTCTCTGCCCTGGGCTCACGGTTCTGTTGGTGTAAACAGCAGGTGCTGCTGGGATGCTCCTGCCACTCCCGCCCAGCTGCCTACAGAACTTATATGACATTCTTAAGTTCCAATTTTGTTCCTGGTGGCAAGAAAGCAACACTCATATCACCAAAATATTCCTGACAAAATGTAAAAGCATGGCAATATACATTAACATTTGTACTAAGCAAGAACTGTTTGAAGATTTTTAGGGACCCAGTAGGAGATAGCTGGGAAAGCAAAGTAGACTACTCATTCTCCTTCTATTTAAAACAAGGGTGAAAATGACACCTACAAGTCAAGGCGTTGATCTTTAGATCAAATGAAATCATATTTTGCTACCACAGTGTCCCGCGGACACAATGCTATGAATACTATAGTGAGTGCTACTGTGAGGTGGCCACGGTTATCATTGCACAGAAAACTAAAGTTCAGAGAGGTAAAGTCCATGAAGTTACATAAATAGGAAATGGTACAAATGGTTTTGCAACACCAAATATTTGACTCCAAAACTCATTCTCTTAACCAGTGTATTTATGAGTTGTCTGGCTTTGCAGCTGTTGTGTGTGGGCTTTGGAGCCAGTATAACAAGGGTTTAAAAGCTGAATCTACCACTTAAAGGTGCTGACCCTAGACAGCCTACTAATCTTACTAGAACTTAGTTTCCTCATCTGTGAAGAGTAATGAGATTATACATGCAAAGCACCTAATACACAGTAGCCTTCAGCAGATGGTGGTTTTCTTCCTGTCTGAGTTTGTAATGTCCCTAAAGCAGACCCTGAGAAAAGGGTTTGGAGGCAGTAGTTTATGTAGGAGGCGATTCTCAGAAGCACAAATGAGAAAGTGGGGAAAGTGAGACAGAAAAGGGAGAAAAGGCAATAGGCAGTGTGTTAGTGGCCAGGTAACCATGATGAGCCACTGAGGCTCAAATCCCCAAAGACCGTGAGAGACAAATGCTGAACCCAACTCAGAATCGTCCCACTTGAGCAGCAGTTTGCAAATTGGAGTGTTTAGGCAGAATCACCCATAGGGCTTGTTGGAACACTGATTGCTGAACCGTATCCTTAGCATTTCTGTGTCAGTAGGTCTCGGTAGGGGGCAGGAATTTGCATTTCTAACAAGTTTTCAGGTGAGGCTGCTGCTGCTGGTCCAGGCCACACTGTTGAATCCACTCGCTAAAAGGTGGAAGGCAGGAGCGCTTAGCCACTGACCCACCCCTGCTGGTCGAGATGATCCATTGCTTGGGAACCTTGGGAACTGTCCTCAGGGATTGTTAACCCACAGCACACACACACACACACACACACACACACGTCCGGGTTGGCCTGCAGTGGTAAAGCAAGTTTGAGCTGTACCAAAGCAAGCTTTAAGGTAGATCCAAGGGAAACAGGTGCTCAGAGATGGAAAGCGTCGTGGAGGCAGCTGTTGAGGAGCCCAGGTGAACGGAGAAGGTAGGGGCGGGGCATCAACAGCATCTGCTGTGCTTTCTCTTGCCTGTTGTTGCCACATTCGTGGCCGTTACTCTCTGAGCTGAAGGGCTGCAGTTCCAAGGCCCTTGGCTGAGAAATCTCTGAAGCCAGTGGTTGTGAATGTGGAAGGCTCCCTCAGCCTGAGGATGACAGCTGCAGTAAAGGACTCTCGCATGTCCGTAATTCCTTTAGCAGATCCAAGGAACTAGGAGAAGGCGATAAGGCCACGTCCAGAGCAGTAAACTGTGAGTGACTCTTCGGTGGCCGCCAGACCTGCCTGCTGGGACCCAGAGCAAACGCCTGACCCCACAAGGCACATCCAGGCTACAGAGAGGACTCATTTCACTTGCAGATCACGCAGACCGCAGGCCTCTCACGCATGCTCTCTGTGCCCTGTGGAGAAAATGGCTAGCACTGGTGATAAAATGGGCCTGCTCCATTATTCTGTTCCGCATGTACATTTAATTGTCAACATCGCAATTGCTTTAACTGCAAATAAGCACAATCTCATTGCCCATCAATTGTTTGATAGGAGGAAAACAGGCTGTTTGGAGGTGATGTTGAGATGAGAAACATCATTATTATCTTTTTATATGAGGTTTTGTTTGCATTCTTCACTTCCCTCACCTTCTCCTCAGTGATTTTTTTCCCCACAAATTCAACATAAAAATATTACAGCCAATGTAAAATATTTCATCTGAGACCTGAGGCTTTCATTTACTAATTCCAGATATCTGTAATAGGGGTTTTTGTTACCTTTATTAAAACACTTTTATATTTCTTAATCTATTCATCCTCATAAAGTGCCTTAAGCTTAAAGAGCTGGCAGGAACACTATTTGCAAAGGAGAAAACTGAGGCACAGAGTAGCAAATCGACTTGTCCAGGAACTGACAAGCTGTGATAGAGCTGATTCCCACTAATATGTAGAGGTTCGTGCTCACTTTTACTCATGTGGTTAGAAAAATTTTGGAAATTTTATATTAATCAATGGGGGTAGAGAATTCCCCACATTTCCTCTGCCCTTTATTCAAGCAAGTACCAGAGCTCCCTGCTACGTGCCCCACAGAAGGTATGTGATTCAAAAAATAAAATTATCCCTGGAGAATTCCATGTGTTTCCAGAGACAGTAGGAGGGAAAGTAAAAAGGCAGAGAAGGGTGTTAGAAAGGTACAGCAGAGACAGAAGATAACAAAGACACATGGAAGGAGAAGACCTCCTCCAGACTAGAAAAGGACTCAGACTACCCAAGATACAGGAGGATTGAAAAGACAGGGCTGTGCCCCAAGTCAACAGGGATCTAGATCCCACTTTCTGGCACTGCAGCCAGGAAGGAAGCAAGACGCTGAGAGGAAATGGTGCAGAGTACATGACAGCCTGGGTATAGGGCCCAGGACTCAGCAAAGATTTCCAGAGCCCCAGCATGTTCAGGAAGTAACAGGGTGTCCCAATACCCAAAAGGACCATGAGGACAAAGACACAGGATGTCTCAGCTTAGAGACAGATGACCAATCACCAGAGGTCTAAAGTTCCCCTCTCGCCCCAAACTTGACACAGAGTAATAATATCTGTAATTCTGACCCAAGCCCATGAGGCAGAAATGGGGAGAAGAGGGAGGACAGTAGGAGGAATCCTCAGAATGGCTGAGCATGAATTATCCATCAGAGGAAAAGTGACTCTGGATTACAGGATATAAAGTAAGCTATATTGCCCACACTGAGTTTGGGGCTGAGATTCAAACCTACTATGATTTTCTTGGCACCAGCAGCATTTTTGAACAGTCATCAGAACTGTCTTTAGGTAAAATGATGGAGCAGTGAAGAGCTCTCTGGACTTTTCAATCCCAAAATGCTGCTGCCTCCTCCAGGCCTTCCCTCTGTTACTCCCTGGCTGCAGGGCTACATCTTCCAATGTCCTTGCTCAGGAAACACCTTCCAGTACCACCATCAAAACGTTACCCCATAGTCCCAACTAGATTATTTAACAATTACCCTCAGTTTTCTCCCTGCCCCAACCCCTTGGAGATGTAACACACAAAACACAAATTCCATCAGAACTATGGTCCCCAACCCCTGGGCCACAGACTGGTACCAGTTCATGGCCTGTTAGGAACTGGGCCACGCAGCAGGAGGTGAATAGCCGGTGAGTGAGCAAAGCTTCACCTGTATTTACAGCTGCTCCCCATTGCTCCCATCACTGCCTGAGCTCCACCTCCTGTCAGATCAGTGGCAGCATTAGTTACAGGAAAACAAGCTCAGGGCTCCCACTGATTCTGCATTATGGTGAGTTGAATAATTATTTCATTATATATTACAATATAATAATAATAGAAATAAAGTGCACAATAAATGTAATGCACTTGAATCATCCCGAAACCATCCCCTCCACCCCATCCCCACCCCCGGTCCATGGAAAAATTGTCTCCCATGAAGCCAGTCCCTGGTGCCGAAAAGGCTGAGGACTGCTACATCAGAAACAGTAGATCATTCTGCAGAAATTCTCAGATGAGGACACAGGAATGTGGAATATAGGGATCTGAATAAAATGTTAGTTAGGAAAAGAGCTGAGGTATGAGCTTTTTATTTTTATCAAAAGGGACATGGTTTGGAGCCCTATCACGTCAGCTCAAAAAGAGCATTTTGAAAATCTGGGCATGGCCCTTAGAGTGCTGTAGACCTGTGAGCCAGGCAGGACAGAAAATGCAGAATCTCTGTATTATATTAACTCGTAAGAAGCTTTGAAATGATGGAGAGCTGGGAGAACAGGGTAGACCCCAGCTTTACCATTCACATCTGCGCAAGTTAGGGCAGGCATCACAGATAATTGTTATCTCACAAGTCAATACTAGTATCATCATCACATCTCTACTACTATTTACAGTTAATATTTACTGAGAATTATCATGGAACAGGTAATATTGTAAGTGCCTTTCAGATGCACACGAACTGTAGTATGTATTGTTTTTATCCCTAGTTTGATATGAGGAAACTCAGGCACAGAGAGGTTAAGCAACTTGCCCAACAAGACAATAATTTGCCGAGACAGAGAGAAAACCCTACAGTGTGAGGTGACAGCTCTGAACCACTGTTACACTGGGTGTAGGAGTGTTAGGAGGATTACATGAGATAATCTAGGATTGTGTTACACGTTATGTGGCCGTGCAAAGGGAATATAATCGTGGGACAACCATTTCTTCCCAATTCGTGATACTGGTTAGGGTTTTTGGTTGCCTTGCATAGACAACATATCACTGGTAAACTTAAGAATAAAAGGAATTTATCCAAAGCATATTGAACACATCAAAGAATCACAGAAAGCCTGGCAAACAAGACTTGAGTGGACACTAAGGGCAGTGAGGCATAGTGAAGACCCTATCCTAGGAACAGTCTGCTTAGGACCCCCCACGAGCACTGTAGACTCCAGCCACCAATCCTGGCTCTGCAGGCCTTTGCCACCCCCACACACTGCCTGGCTCTAACTCAGTCACAGCCACCAGGAATAATGGCTAAGTCCCCATCTTTTGCCTCTCCCTCAAGTTCTAAGGGCTCAGTGAGAAATAGTTGGCCACACTTAGGTCACAGGCTCACCCCATATCTTTCTAGATGTCTATATTAGTCAGCTATTGCTACAATAATGCTGCATAACAAACCACCCTAAAACTGAAGGGCGTATTACAACAAGCATTTATTTTTCCAGCTCACTACAGGTGAGCTGTGGTAACTCTGCTTCACACTGGATCAGGTATGTTCCATGGACCTCTCATCCTCCTTAGACCAGGTCCTATATGGGCATGATTTTCCCACACACAGTGTTATCAGTGAAAGAACATAAGGCAAAACACGTGATGCCTCTTGAGGCCGTGGCCCCACACTGTCATACCACCTCTTCCACCTGCATTCCATAGGCCAAGGCAAGTGGTGTAGCCAATCCCAGCATCCATGGAGAAGGGAAATACTCTCCTCACTTGAAAGGGAGGGACTGTAGAGTCACATGACAAAGGGCATGGATGTACATAATTCTAATGCAGGAGGGTATAGAATATTGCAAATTCACTCTGCCATATAATCAAAAAAAGAAGGAATCCATTTCCATTCCCCCCAAAGGGGTGTTTAGCTTCTATTCAGCCAAGATCAGAAAAGTTCACTCCCCTTTTAAGGGGGGACCTTCTGGAAACAAGGGGATCAGCCTGAGGAACCTCAGAAATGAAGAATCTCCCCCAACTCTTTTTCCCTCTTTCCATAGTAAGTTACAATCCCAGCACAAGGTCCAGCTCTGGGTCAAGATTCTATTTCAAGTTTTTGAAGATATGGGCTTATTCAGTATGTCTCAGCCTATGATACCCATCAATTGTGTTATTTCTGTGGATGATTTTTTTCAGTTTTTATTAGAAATGACAGCTCTTTTATTAAAAAGCAGAAAATATTATATTGAAGAAAAATACGAGCAACAGTAATCAGGCACTAAAGGATATGAAAGTCCTATCTTGTGATACAGAGGAACTAGCTACATCTTTAAAGGATTTGTGGTTTGAGTGGTTTATTAAATCTGACACCAGGCCTGCAATTACTACCAATTATTTGGTCATAGTGTCAGTTCCATTTAAAGTGAGAAAGTTAGTAATGGCAAGAGTTTATTTTTAATAACTAATTTTAGAGAAAGCCATTTTGTATTCAATTGCTACTTCCTGAACTCCTGATCTCCAAATAAAAGCCTTGTACCTGTGGGGTTACTTGCATGAACCCACCCCAGGAAAGCAGTCACTAGATACTATTAGGGGATGACAGTGAGTTACATATGCATTCAACCATTCACCCATCCTACTACACACAGATGCACCCACCAGGTGCCAGCCCCTGTCAATGCCTTCTAAACATGCTGCATTCAACCAAAATGCTGAACCTGAGAAATCCCCCACATCCCATGCCACTAGGAGAGCCTTTGTGCTCTGAGCAGGAAGAGGTTTCATAGTTGCTTGTGTTGCTGTGGTGATTATGTGTGAGGAAATGCATGCTTCCAGGTCTGTAAATCAATCCCCTATGTACTCATTTAATAGAGAGTTAGATGGTTTTGTCTGATGGTTGTTGTTTGGATTTGTGGTTCTTGGGGTGAACAAATGGCTCTCAAGTCCCAGGAGGCTGCTAGGACAGTGTCTCACCCCTCACAGGGTAGCCCATGCCACTGGGGAGTAACTCCAAATGTGAAGTTGCCAAATGAGGTCACTTTTTTTAAATCCACATTTTTTTCTATTTCAAGGCGCAATCTCCCACAGATTACATCAAATTGAGGTAATTTACATACCAAGTATTTTACACTTTAATATCCTTCCCTTCTGTTTCAGGCACTTGTGTTTACTATCATGTTCACTCCCTTTTCCCCCCTTTGGGCTTTTTGCTTGGCTTGGCTTCTTTTTTTCTCCTGCTCCTTAAGCTTACTACGATGATTCTGGAATCTAAACAATAACAGAAAATTCCAGAAAGCATAGATTTATGACATCTTAACCATCTAATCCACCAAGGTGTCTGAGTAAATGACGTGTCCAGATTCAGCTTTGGCATAAAGAATGACTCCTGGCAAGAGACTACTAGACTGAGGTCATCATTTTCAAACCCTGTCTGTTTTGAAGGAGTGGGAGAGACGAGAGGGTGGGGGAAGGAGGAAGACATTGGGGAGAAGGGTGTGTGTTCTTATTTAAACAGACAAGCAAACAAGGACCTTTTGGTAAAGGCTTCTAACTCGAGGCAACACATGTCATCTGATGTCTCACGTTCCGAATCTCACTTCAGCACGAACACAGCTGCTTGAGGAGACAGAGACCGAAATAGAAAACCAGGCATGGTGATGAAATGTGACAACTTGCTTCAGAAAGGACATGTTTGATGTGTTTTCCAACTGGATGTTTCTAAAATTTATGGCAGTTTCAGACAAGATTTCCAAAGAAATCCTTTCTCTTCCTCATTTCAAGCTTCTAAGTCTATAATGCCCTTATCACCGTGGCAGAGAGGCACCAAAGAAAAAGTTCCTTCCCAACAGGTTTTGCAAATGACATTTCGCTCTTCAGAAGACATGTCTCTTCTCAGCAAACCCAGACGTCTCTCTCAGACCCGTCTCACTCATCTTTCCCAGCAGCCGCTCCTCCTTGTGGGTGAATTACCTGCCCCCTCAAGGCCTCAGTTTTCTCATCTGTGCACGGAAGAGGTTCAGCACAATAATCTTTAATGCTCCTACAACATGTAACGTTTAGGGACTCAGATTTTTCCAGCAAGCCTGAAAGCATTTTTAAGGACACATTGCATCCTTAATAGTGGGGGGAGGAACATTCTAGTAACATGAAGAGAAAAAACAAAGAGATGTTTTAAATTAAGGATTGAGCTTCCAGTAATGGCCAAGTAAAGATCCTACCAGAATAAACCCTCCACAGAGAGCTACTATTAAGTATGGACCTAACACAGGCAGCAGCTATATTAAGGCACAAGAGAGTGAAGGAAAGTAGATTCCAGTGAGGGGTGTATGCACAAGGGGGAGCAGTATATGGAGTAAGTCCTCCATTCTGCTGCTGCTCACCTGAGGCCAGGTTCAGTTAGCATGCACAGATGAAAAAACACAATTTTTCTAGCCTAGGGAATCTTAGTACTAAATTTTCAGGGCAACTGCAGGAACTGAAGAAAGGGGAAATTTTGGAGGGAAAAGAGCCAGAAAGGGGATACCCAAGTTCTGCCTGCCCACACCGCTGGCTGACTCCTGAATCATGCATGCACAGAGCAGACTCACAGCACCTCAGCTAAAAGTAAAAGATCTGAACTGAGTTTAGAACTGGTAAAAAAATAAATAAATAAAAAGAATTTGGAGCACATATTTAACCAAGTTAATTATGTGCTAAAATAAAAGAAACATGACTCATCAAAAAAAATTAACAGAATCCAGAGTTTCTACAAAATGTAACTCATGTGCATGATACAATTTAAAACTTACTCAAAATATAACAAATTGAGAAAATGGGGAGCCCTACCATGACATCACGAGAGATTGGAGAGGAAGGCTATCATATTTATCCCATTGTCTCTAATCCTGTAAGTTCTGGTTGTGTCAGACCATCCCACAGTATTTTAAATGTTCACCCCTTTGATATTCTTCAATGCCAAGAGTCATTTGATTTCTCTAAACTTTGTATTCAATGTGGTCTTCACTCCAGGTGATCATGAGGGGTTATTTCATCACTACACTCACTGTGCTGCCAGAAGACCATGTCCTAATACAAAGGGATTTTTTACCACTTTTTGCCCCAGCTAGCAATCCTAGATTCCCACGTTTTCTCTGAGGATCCATTGCTTGCAATCTGTTCTCAGTACCAATATTGTACCGGTCAAAGTTCTTGACTGCAAACCATAGAAATAAACTTTAGCTGATTAAACAGAAAAGAAACTTGCCAAAAGGAGAAAAGTAGTTCAAAAAACTGATACGGAGACAACTTTCTGCTTCCAGCCATGGCAGAATAATAAAAATTCCATTTTTTTCTCCAGCCTTATTGAGATATAACTGACAAAAAAGAATGGGTACATTTAGGGTATACAATTTAGTGGTTTTGTTTTGGTTTTGTTTTCATTTTTTTGTAAACAATAGAAATTTATTTCTGAGAGTTCTGGAGTCTGGGAAGCCCAAGATCAAGGCTCTGACAGATTCAGTGGTGGGTAAGAGCCTGATTCCTGGTTCACAGATGGCCATCTTACTCTGTGCTCACATAGTAGAAGGCGTTAGGGAGCCCTCCGGGGCCTCTCTTATTGGACACTAACCCCATTCATGAGGGCTCCACCCTCATGAACTAATCACCTCTCAAAGGGTCCACTTCCAAATACCATCACTTTGGGGATTCGGTTTCAACATATGAATTGGACAAGGGTTGAGAGGACACACAAACATTCAGTCTGCAGCAACAGACATCCATTCATACATGTACTCAACAAATATTTGTTGAGTACCAAACTGGAGAAAAAGGAAGGTGTTAGGTCCCATGGGAGTTGTAAAATGGAATGAGACTAGGGTTCTACCTTGGATGGCTTTACAGTCTAACAGGAGTAGAGAACATTTCTTGAGCTTTAACATTGTGCCAAGCACAACTGTTCTAAGCATTTCCCATATATTAGCTCTTTAGATCCTCACAGCAAATGTTTAGACTACATATTATTACTACAATTCTCATTATACAAATGAGAAAGCAGAAGCAATAAGGGATTAAGGCACTTGCCTAAATTTCCAGGACGTGGCTCCAACTGGGGAGGTAAGTGAAAGTCTCTGAGAAGATGCAGCAGGTGCACTGCATCTTCCACACAATGGGTCCAGTGAGGAGCAGGCGAGGAGCAGAGACTTAAAGGTGGGAGCATATGAGACTGGTCCAGGGTAGAGGCCATACGTGCAGAGTACTGGGGAGATAAGGACAGAAGCCAGCCTGGCACAGAGCTGGTGCTTCATAAAATATCAGAACTTCACCATGCCAGCATCCTGATCTCAGACTTCCAGCCTCCAGAACTTAATCATATCTGCAATGTTTCTTTTGCCTGGTAAAGCAATATAGTCACAGGTTCTAGAAATTATGATGTAGACATTTTGGGGGGGGCCATCGCTTTCCTTATGTTTACTGGTTTACTATAAATGATATTGCAAAGGATACACAAGAAGAGATGCATAGGGCAAGGTATGGGGGAAGGGGCCCAGAGCTTCTATGCCCTCCCCGGGTGCACTGCCCTCCAGGAACCTCCTCGTGTTCAGCTATCCGGAAGTTCCTTAATGTTTTGCTATATGTATACCTTGTGAAATATTCACCACAATCAAGCTAATTAACATATATACCACATAGTTACCATTTTTGTGTGTGTGTATGTGTGTATGTGTATGTTGAAAACACTTAAGATTTATAAAGTTTCAGTTATGCAAGATAAATAAATTCTGGAGTTCTAAATGTATAGCAGTGTGACTATAGTTCACAACACCATATTGTATACTTGAAAATTGCTAAGAGGGTAGATTATAAGAAATCCACTTTAAATATAAAGATACAAATAAGTTAAAATTAAGAGGATAGAAAAATATACCATGCAAACACTAAGCATAAAAAAGTTAGAGTGGCTATATGAATATCTGACAAAGCCAACTTCAAAAAAAGAATATTTTGAGAAATAAAAAAAGGCATTTTGTAATGATTAAGAGATCAATTCATAAAGAAGTGATGAGGAGACTTAAGAACCCACCTTAGAACATAGGCAAGAGCCATGAGAGAAAGAGCAAGAGCACAATCAGCCAGAGCAATATCTAAGTCACCTGCATGGAACACCCCACAGTGCAGTGGTTTCTGCTCCCATGGTAACCACTGCCACTGCACCCACAGCTCTCCCTCCCAGCCCACGGTATCTCCAAGTATCACTCATGTCTTCAGATCTATATCCCTCCCAGATTCAAGTCCAGGCCAAGAGCATCCAGTGGTTTTTGGCATTGGAAGCAAAACCTGTTTCCAATACCTATAGTTTTATTGACAGAGAGTGGAAAGAAGAGATATCTACTTCCTTCATCTCTAAAGTGAAAGACAGGTCCCTACTTATCACTCTGGTTCATGTGTTTAGGGACACCCACAATGAGAATGAGATACAGGGCTTTCAAATACACATAGCAAATGATTACATACAATAGGCATTTCACACTGAAAGGCAATTTGGATCTATATCAACAGACTCATGTCATTTTCTTTTCATTTTTGACCAAGCAATCCTATTTTTAGAAGTTCTCCTTTCAAAAAATCAGAAATTAGCACCAGGATCTAGGTACAAGGAAGTTCAACTGAAATGGTATTTACAATGATGTAATTTAACAGGAAATTAATTAAACTGTGGTAAAGGCCAGTTAAGTTCTCAACAGAAAAAGATGATACTCAACATAGGATATTCAAGTGACTATTTACAAAGGTGGGTGTAGGGAGACCCCAAAAGATAGCATAGTAATCCTGGCCTGAAACCCCTAAAAGGATGAGGAGTTGATACTGGATCTCAGAAAGAGAGAACCCTGTAGAGTTGGCCTTTGGTGGAAGCACCCAGCCAACCTGAGGTGACCTGCCAGGGAGAGAGTCAACAGAATAAAACACCTGCCCTTTATCTCATCCCTCCCTCCCTTCTCTCCCATCTCCTGCCAGGGCTGCCCATTGACCAAACCCAACAGGAAGCCCAAAGGCACAGGAACCCCTTGATATGGTCCATGAGACCAGCCTCCAGAGGCAAAGAGTGTGGACAAAAGACTGGAGAAGGGTAGAAGTGGATCTGGAAGGGCAAAGGGAAAATATTATAGTCCATATGATGAAATCTTCTTCAGGCAATCGTTAAAAATTATCCTAGAAGAATATTTAATGATAAAGGGGAATATTCCCAATATAATGCCAAGTGAAAGACAGGATCCAAATTACCTAGAAATTATGCTACCAAGTCAAAAATGAGTAAATAAACATTGTTAATATGAGAGGTTGTTTGTATTTACTCCTTATTAATTTTTTCTATTTTCCAAAATGTCTGTAAGTAATGCATGTTATTTTTATGAGAAAATATACAGTTAACAAAAAAGATATTCCAACTAATAAAGCTACAAACAATGATAAGAACCAAGACCCATATGAAAAGTGAAAAAACAAGTAAACAGCATGGGTTTTTTGGTTTTTTTTTTTCGGATGTACCATGTTTGATTCAACAGTTATTGACCCTCTGCCACATTCTGGGCACTAGTCTGGGTCCCAGAGACATAGTGATAGCATAACTTTGTCTTTGGGGAGCCAACCTTCTCTCAGATGGTGTGAAACTTTGGACTGGAGAGTGGAACCAAATGGGGAAGGACAGTGCCTGGAGCGTGGCTGTCCACACGGCATTCAGTGTGAGCTGTCAGTGTTTATGAGGTGCATAAACCTCCCAGAGACACACACACAGGTAGAGAAGGGCTGGCAGCCGCTGGCGGGAGCATGTGCTGGGACTGTGCCTTGTGTTGAAAAAAACATAAGGACTGGAAATATTTTCAGCATTATTGTTGTTCTGGGATCTAAACTAAAAGTGCTACATCTGACCACAGCATGATAAACGGGGAGACCAGCCTTCTAACAGAGATTCTTACAGAATGAGTACATGATAAACAGGGGGAGGAAAACAGGATGAAATATATGTATTTCTCACATAACAGGTGTTCAATATATTGGATATTCATTTTACAAAATAGCAAGTAAAGAAACGAAACCTGTCATACTTGTTTTAAAAAATGGGTAGTAAGTATAAATGTTGTCTGAGGATTGAGATATCCAATCAATGTGATTACTGACCAGAAACCTTTTTTAACACCAAGAATTAGAGACATTTTTTATAAAAACTATAGGTTACAGAACCTTTATGGCAAAAGCATCAGTAGAAATTAAGCGATGAGTCACAGGACCATGTAAAGACAATCAACCAGAACCAATTTCCAGGCTCCTGTCGGGGCTGTATTTACGATGTGTTATAGCTGAGTCAGTCCTGTTAGAATAAGGGCCATGCACTAAGTCCTAATTATCATCCCCAAATGCCTGTTAGCAGGACACAGGGCAGCTCAGTGACCAAGTGATATGTGTGATTACGTGAAAGAGCTGGTGCAGAGAAGGCCAGGGCAGGTGTGGGCGTTAATGAAAGAAAGGGATGAGGTTCGTAATCCCTCCTGGGTGCTGCACATCACTGTCAGTCTTCAAGTCAAGAAACCAGTGACACAAGGGATGTGCCTTCCCCTGAAAGGATACTCAAATAGGCCTACAACCATATTGAACACAAGAACTTCACAGGTATCTTTTCTATATTATACGAGGTTTGTTTTCAGTTCAGATTTTACACTGTCAACAACAAAAAAATTCCACAAACAATGTAGCCTTTTTGAAAACTATGTGAGTTGATAAATATCTCTTAGAAGGCTCTAGATTGTTTAAAAATGAGATGTGATTTTTAAATGTTGGATAATTATGTTTAAAATATACCATAGATGTGATGTAGCTCTAGAGCCAAACCAACTGAGTTCAAAGTCCGTTTAAGAGCTGAGCTGTGAACTTCAGGAAATTATGACCTCTCTGTGCCTCAGCTTCCTCATCAAAACATGGGAATAGTAACAATAATCCTTTCATGGGGTTGTTATGAGGATTAAGTTAGTGAATACACTTAAAGTGCCTGGCACATACTAGGTACTTTTTAAATATTAAATATTACTATTATTATTCAAAAGTTATACTGCAGAGAAACCACATGGCATTAATAGCTCAAAATCTATTATAGTCTTTATGTTAAAAAGCATTATCTTTTGAGTTTCTTAGAACATTTTTAAAGACTTTCAGCCAGGTTGACGCTGACTTTCATCATCTTGAAGAGCCCAGTAAATGATAATATTGTGGGTCCACATCTCATCCGATTTGAGAACAATAAAGGTAGAATTCTTATTATTAATGTTTCATAAAACCTTTACAGTAGATTTTAAGCTACTCCTACTCATAGGTAATGGAAGTAGTAATCTAGGACAAAATTTAAGAGACCTCCAAAAACCACCTTCCCACAAAATATCTCATGCATTTATTCAAAAACCATTTACACAAAACTGAATATGATATGACTTTGCCCTTGAAGAAATCATGAAGCAGGGAAGACCAATCTACAAAAGTAATTATAATATTAATTTGATATGTTTATTAATAAAAAGACAATGTACAAATTGCCTCTTACTATCCATCAGTGCAATGTATTGCATTTGAAATTTATGGAAGACAAAAATAACTGCAAGGATAATGAGACTGGGTAGTTATTGCCAAGGTGCACTGATGCTCCTCAGAAATAAACTAGATGCTAAGGGAAATTAACAAATAATTGCAAACCAAGTGTAAGAGCCAGAAAACCTCTTTAGTAACACAAAGAAGTCCTTTTCTCCTGTAGTGCAAAGACAGAGAAAAACAAGGATCAAGCCCAGAATTTAATGGTCCAAATGACTGAACTTCAAAGAAGGAAATAAATATCAAAAAAACACAGGTCTGTTATGCCGTGGTGAGGGCCCTATTTGGGAAAACCGAGGACCTGACATGCAATGGAGACATCTGGGAGGATGCCCTGAAGATTTTGACTCCCTAGACCTCTCTGAATTTTCTGAGCCTGCAGAAATGGCTCGTCCTCCCTACTAAGTGTTAGCACTTTCCCTTATACCTCATCCTGGAAGACAATGCAAAGACCTCTCCCCAGCAATGCTATAGGATCTACCCCACCTCCCTCCTGGCCACTCGGCCTATAACTCTGGTTAAAGCACAGCACAACCCAGCTGAGAATGTGCTGGCCTGATGATGAAAGAATGGGACTACACCCAAAAAGATTTATAGTATTCATGGATAATGTTTTGCATTTCTGTGGTATCAGTTGTAATGTCACTTTTTTTCATTTCTGATTGACCTTATTTGGGTCCTTTCTCTTCTGTTCTTGGTTAATCTAGCAAGAGGGCTGTCAATTTTATTTGTCTTTTCAAAGAACCAACTTTTTGTCTCATTGATCCTTTGTATTTGTTTGTTTGTTTATTTTCCAATTCATTTACTTCTGCTCTGACCTTAATTATTTCTTTTCTTCTGCTGGCTTTGGGTTTGGTTTTTCTTCCTTTTCTAGTTCCTTAAGTTGTGATATTAGGTTGTTAATTTGTGATCTTTCTCTTTTTGATGTAGGCATTTAAGGCTATAAATTTTCCCCTGAGGAATGCTTTTGCTGTGTCCTATAGATTTGATAGCTTATGTCCCCTTTGTCTTTTAGATCAAATAGTTTTCTAATTTCCATCTTAATTTCATTCTTGATCCAATAATCATTCAGCAGCAGGTGGTTTAATTTTCATAACTTTGTGTAGGTTTGAGTGTTTCTCTTACAACTGATTTCTAGTTTTATTCCACTGTGGCCTAAGAAAGTACATGGCATGATTTTAATTTTTTTGAATTTGTTGAGACCTGTTTTGTGGCCTAAGATATGCTCAATCTTGGAGAACATCCCATGTGCTGCTGAGAAGAATGTCTATTCTGTAGTTTTTTGATGGAATATTCTATAAATGTCTGTTAGGTCCATTTGATTAGGGTTTGGTTTCACTCCATTGTTTCTTTATTTTCTGCTTTGATGATTTGTTGACAGTGGGGTGTTGAGGTCCGCAGCAATTGTGATGATACTATTTATTTCTTTGCTTAGCTCTAGTAAAATTTGCTTTATGAATCTGAGTGCTCCTGTGTTGGGTGCATATATATTTAGGATTGTTATGTCTTCTTGTTGAATTGTTCCCTTTCCATTATATAATGACCTGCTTTGCTTCAAAGGTAGCTCTGATAGACAGCAGATCCAGAGGCTGTCACTGGTGTTTCATGGGGAGACATTCCTTCCATGCCAGGTTTATGAGTGGATCCACAGTCACAACTTCTACTGGTCATATCCTATTCCACAGCACTCAGAGCTGCGAGCCTGACAGAGTATCAGACAAGCCTACTAAAGGCACAGAGGGACTGTCATCTCAGAAGGAATACTCGGAGAGAATAAGATGCCATCCTTCAGGATACAGTATAGACCTTGAATGAAACACTTTTATGTGGCACCATGTCCCCAACAGAAGGAATTCAGGGGTTTTGGAGTCAGAGGGTTGAAGTAGGAATGACTGTACTTACCATCACTCCCAATAACCCACTTAGGGAATTTGTGTTTCCTATCCCCACAACTTTGAGCAGGGATAGAAATCTGGTCCCCAGAGAGGGAACACTTCTATCAAGGAACTATCAAATCTCCTATTGATCTATAAACTATTGCCTGGATACTTTGGGCTCCTTATATCCAAGGGCCAGCAGGCAAAAAGAGGAGTCACCATCTCAGCCAGGTAACTGTCCCTGCTCATGAGAATAAGCTAAGACTGTTGTTACACAACGGGGGCGAGAAGGAATATGAGCGACCCCCAATAATCATTTGAGTACCTCTTGGTCCTGCCTTGATCAATTATACTGTAAATGAGCAGATACAACATTCTTCCTGAGAAGGGCATGGCAATCAAACTCTCAGACCCCTCAGTGGCTGGTTCAAGCCACTAGTTAAGCCAGTGAGGCTGTCAGACCTGGTCACCCAGAGTGAGTGGAATGTAGGATAAACACTGGAGGAAGGACACAATGTCAACTGCAGCCCCAAGACCAGCTGCAGCAGCAGGGGCTATAGTTCATCTCACTAACCTCCCTCTTTAAACTTTTCCATTACAGAGAGGCCCATAGGTATCCAGGAGGAGCTGCTCCCCAAACATATATAAAGAAGTGGAGCTAAGAAGACTGTGGACCATGGAAGACCAGAGAGGCACCACCCAGATCCCCTTCAAGGAAGGACTTGCTGCCCAGCTTTGGGAAGAGTGGGGACTCCTTTAGCATGTGTCTGAGCTACAGAGAGCAGCCTTGCCCAAAATCACATCCTTCCCTGTAAGAGCCCACACCCAGTGACCGAGTGAGATAGGCATACAAAGGCTCCACCACTCCAGGCCAAGATGGGACAACTCTGATGGGCTCGCTGAGGCTTTTTCAGGCCTGCATCACAGCTCAGCTTCTCCCTGAACCCAGGCCTGCCTCTTCCCCCTTCCTTTCCTAGATGTTGATCTCCAATAAACATCTTACACTTCAAACTCCATCTTAGGATCTGCTTCTAAAACTCTAAACTCTGTGTGTGTGTGTGTGTGTGTGTGTGTGTGTGTGTGTGTGTGTGTGTGTGTGTGCGCGCGCGCGCGCACGCATGCACGTGTGTGTAGGAACCCAGGCCTATGGTACAACCTCAGCTGAAAGTGATGGTACAGGAAAATATCTTCCTCTTTCCCTTCAAATTTCCAACAGCATCCTGAAAAATCATTCCTGAGCTAACATGTGCATGAGTCCAAAAAGCACTTTCTTCAGTGGTCAGTGACTATCCCAAGCTGCAGGGTCACCAGCATTAATGACCAGTGTGTCCATATCACTGCAGGTCTTTTGACAGTGGGCAAGTAACAGCACTGGAGCAATACCGTGTATCAGCAAGAGCAACAACAGTCAATGGAATGGGGCTGTTCCACTGCCCGTGTCAGTTCCCTGGTCCTTTCTCCATGGCAGGACAGTGACCAAGACTGACGCCTGGGGTTAAGTAAATGCCCTTGGGTTTTTTTAATTTACTGTGTGAGCTAAAACTCTGAGATGATAGGGTGGATGGATAGATAGATGGGAGAGACAGAAGAGAGATACTCTTCTGTATTGGAGACACAAATTAATTTAACTTGAATATTAAAAGTAATGTGAACTCATTTTGTACCTCCAAACTGGTAAAAACAAAACATACTGACTCCAACTATTAAATGAAAAAAGATTACAAAATTGTATGCTTAGTATGAATCCGCTATTATGAAATATGTACCAATATGTTCATAGAAAAATATTGAAAAGCCAAAAGTTGTTAGCAGTTATTATGTCAGGGTGATGGACTCACAAGTGAGTTTTGTATTTTCCTTATTTGTATTATCTGAATTTTCTGTGATGACTTTGTGCTTTGGTAACAAGAAAAAAAGTTATTATTTTAAATTACTACAGTAATGAATCTGTTTTTCCTCAATGCCTTTACTTTTTTCTTTTTAAGGAGTGATGCGCATTCTTTTCCTAAGAAATACAAACACTTCCCCTTCCTTTCATTTTAGATAATTAGAACAGGGCGGCCAGGTCGGAGGCCCTTTCAGATGTCAATCTGCAAAGTGGTAGAGAAAGGCAGGAAATAAGCCGTGAAACATTTTAATTGCTTTTATAACCTGGATTATGGAAAGGAGACATCTCCTTGGTGATTTCTGCTTCTGACAGGAGGGTGTTGGGGCCAAGGGCTCAGATGCTCACAGAATCTCCCATCCCCTCCCATGAGTATTACTGAAGACAGGATATCACACAGAAGAATTGTGGGAACAAGCACACTGTCATTCACATGCTCTGTGAGCTCATCTAATCCAAGAGGCCACCCCCTCTGCAAGATCACTAACAGCTGCCCATGCAGCAGCAGCTTGAACATCTCTAGTGGGGAAATCAACCCCTACTGAACAGTCCTGCTTGGATATACTACAAGTATCAAGTATCAAACACAGTGGATCCAAAATGAAATTTACCACCTTTTCTCCCAGAAACAATGCATGTCCATATGTTCTACCATTACTCCTACCCTGACCCCTACCCGACTAGACTGTGAGCAGGTCAGTGACTCCACCTCATTTCTCTATATTACCGGCACCTAGAATGGTGCAGATAATATAATAGTTGCTCAATACACACCAATGGAATTACTATTGAATGAATACCAGGTACCCCAATGATTTTCTTTAAAACTCTAAATCCCTTGGAAAGTTTTTGTCTTTGATCAGCTTGTCTGTTCCGTTTCTGCTGCCCTTCTTTTGATTGTGACCCTGTGCTCTCTTGGAAGCAGTTGGTTTCTGTCAATTCTCCTTTGCTAATTATCTCAGAGCCTGGATCCAAGGTCATCTCTTTCAAGGATCCTGTTTGGGTGTCAACATTCTATGTATCATCATATTCTTGTGTTAACCCTCCTAAATAAGATTTGACAGAAAAAGGCATTTTTGAAATTTAAGGGTGAGAGAGTAGCTCAATACAATAAAAGCTCAGTAATTTGAACTAAGTGAAGGGAAGGTCAGTCTGACAGTGAAAAGTACAAATTATGAAATCATTTTTTTTAAATAGAGAGTGACTGTTCTGAAGTGTAGGAGGGTTATAGACCAAACTAAAAATGTACCTTCAAAGAAAAATGATGACGTATTATAGTTGGGGAGAGTGAGAGAAAGGTAAAGGCAAGCAGGGGCAGAGAGCAGGGCTGGGCTGGGCTGGGCCACAGGACCCCAAGAAGAGCCAGACATTGAGAACACGGCTCCTCTGCAAAGGTGGCAGAGCGATCCAGAAAGATGAGAGGTGGCTTGGGAAATGTGGCAGAGGGAATGCCTGCCATGTGTTGATTGACCGTCTCCCTGAATTCATGACCAAAACAAATGCTGGGTTCAAAGCTAAGTAGGCATCACTCTCTGTAGTACTGAGGAAAGAGGACTGTTGGTCTGCAGTGAGCATCTAGCAGACATCTAACGCAGGCCCCTGTGCAATGCTGGTTCTTGGAGGAGCACACACACCATACAAGTGTTGGGAATAGCACCTAGGCTGCTCTCCTAGGCCCAAACTCCATGAAGACAAACACCACTTCTCATGAAAGAACCAAGCAAAACCCTGGGATAGCAAATGATAGTGAGATACAGTCAGACTACAAAAACCAAGACCTTGTGGATAAGCGTGGTTCAGTAAACCACCATGGAGGACATGGAACTCAGGTACAGTCAGGCAGGTAGGATCTGGTTAGAGAAGAGGAGAGGAGCAGGTTCAGAGGAAAGAACAGTGTGAGCACAACCCAGAAGCAGGGATGGATGTGGGTTGTGCTGGGGATGAGAGCTGAGGAGACAGAGTGGAGGGGGCGAGTGGGAGGAAGGCCAAGTAGCTGAGGAGAGAAGGGACCGTGACACAGTCAAGGGTGCCAGGCACTGCTCACAGCACTGGAGATGAGACGCAGCGGCAAACAAGACAGATGAGGCCCCCGCCCTTGAGGAACTTACCAGGAACCATACCAGCCACCATTTCCTGGAAACAGAGATCGCATGGGGAAATTGCTAGTGAAATGAAAAGCACACATAATAAACTCCTTAAGAGGGAGGGTACAAATAAATCACCGCACTCCTCACAAAAAAATAAGTTTTCTGCAGCTGCTATTAGCCAGGAAAAGGGAGGCGGTTATAGAAACCGGTGAAGATGACCAGCTCTTTGGTGCATTTCCGTACAACTGCAAGTAACCTGGCAAGATGAGCCCATCAAAGTTAAAAAAGGAGGAAGAGCTTTGAAAATAACTACCCACTGTTAAGAGATCAGCAAAGCAGAATAAATATACTGCTGACTTTTTTTGAGAAATTCTGAATCATGCCTTAAATTTTATCTCTATTTACTGATGAAATTATTAATATGTCAAACATTTGCAAATCAATCTACTTTCTAGGAGGAATTTCAAATTGAATATTTTTCTCATTTGCATGGAAAAGCTCTTTGCGGGATAATCTAAGTTGAGAATAATAATACATCCTCAAACATTTTGATTCCTATCTATTTCCTTCTCTTCTTACCAAAATAGTTAATGACAGATTCATTTCAATTTTCTGCTGCAAATATTATTTTAGAGAGCTGCCATCAAGTGTAAACATCTTCATTCACTTTCTTTTAAATTGCACCATTTTATTGAATAAATTATTCAATATCCGGGACCTAGACAAGGGACCACATTACTCTGAAAGAAGTGGAAATATTGTATTAGGGACTGGTAAGCCATCATGGAAAATTGGGCATGACCCCTACTCCCAACCTTAGCACCTGCCATATTCCTTAAGTGTCTGTGACTGAATCATGAGTCTGGAAAACTCAACTTGGTAAGTGTGGGAAGACAGATCTTAATTGAAAAGTTCATTTCTAATGAAATTCGAGGTGTTAAAAGATTGGACTGGCAGGGTAGATCATTAGAGTTTTTATTAATAACACCAATTCATTTTAATTCAGTGAAGCACATAATTGGCATCAGGCTTTTCAAGTTCACCACACATTCCTGTGCTTGGAATCCCTAATATTTTAAAAAACTTTTCGTATTTGGCAATAGATGTTTTAATAATTTGCATTTTAACACAAGGTTACTTGTAGCTGGCTTATACTAATTATAAGTGTGTTGAGTTTTATTAAGCCAGTGGTATCCACCAGCCAGTGACAAATCTTTCCAAGTCTTAACTTGAATTCTCTGTAATTATTCTGCAGTCAGCTAAGACTTCAGCAAAGAGATGAATGAGGCCCCTTGAGATTACTGCACCTTGAATAATCAGAGGCGGTCCACGGGGTCAATTACTGTTTCAGTTTGTTCCATAGCTGCTGCATGTAAATCCCTTTACTAGGAGCTTAGAGAAAAGCCTTGATGGCATTTGTTTCATTGCCTTTATCTCTGCAACTGCAGCCATTCTATGATGCAAGACCTTGAGGGCTCAAATGGACCATCTCCTTGGGAAGTGAGGGAGCTGCAAAAGGGCTGTGGTTTTCAGAAGGAGACAAAAGAAAACTTTCTCTTATTCACAGGATGACAGAGAGGCAGAATTGTCAGTTTAATGAAAAGGACTTAGGACTGAGAATCCAGAGACATGAGTTTTCTAAGTCTCCTTGGCTGTGACAACCAAGCAGCCAATCATACCAAAACAAGTTTCTTCGGGGCCTTGAACTGTCAAGCAATTCTATATAGCAAGAAATACAACTTGCGGTAGCAAACCAAAAGTGGTTGGAGCAAAAAGCAAGAGGAGGAACTCCTATCCTGAAAGTTAAAACCAAACAAATGAACAGGTAACCCATGAAACTCTAGTCAATGCAGAACCTGACATACCAATGCCTTCCTGTGAGATGACTGAATGTGCACAATATTTCTGTTTTAATTTAATGATAAGTTTTGTAATGCCTACTGGATACTATTGAGGCTATAAAGATAAAAAAGAATAGCCACTGCCCTCAATCTTACAAGCTCAAAGAAGAAAAAGATATATACAAAGAACATTATTAGTTAGCAAGTGATGTGGATAAATATTGTTCATTCAAACACATTTCAATAATCTTACAGGATTCTGGAAGTAAATTTGAGAACTCAGAGATATCCTAGCCTGGCTGTACAGAATTATAGTGTGAAGCTTTTTGAAAATACAGATGCCTAGGTCCCAATCCAAACTTCAGAGGTTAGACTCCTGGAATATACACTTTTAACCAGTGTCATAGGTCATTATTCAGTCACATTTACCATATAAAGAAAGACTTAGTTACACCTTCATTAATCTTCCAGGGAGGGAAATTGGAAAACTTTCTTAGTCAACCCAGAACCCAAACTAACTTAATCCCAATTCACTTTATCACAATCTTCTGCTTTTTGTAGTTTGTCTTTAAACTGAAACATCTTTTATTTGATATAGTTGGGAATAAAAAAGGAAGGAGAGGAGGTGTCAGATTCTCAATTTTAATGCATACTTCTGTAAGTGTGAGGAAGGCTTAGCAGGGAGAACATTAGAAACACACTTAGATTGTGTCTAAAGACTACTGAAAACATTTGGAAGATAAACACAGCTAGTGTGGATTTAAAGCCTGCCAAAATAATTTTACTATCAGTGAGGAGATGAACAAGAAGATCAACACAATGACCACACCACTACTTGGTGATAATGACAGAACTATTAATAGAATCCTGATCCCTGAATTCCCAGTAAGCTCTTTCCACGTGACCTTCCTCCTTCTCCCTTTTTGCCTGCTTGGCTGGCAGTAATGTAAATAAGGCACACGTTGTCTAGGTATAGCTCCTGCTTCATGTTAGGACACTTATTTATATAGGAAATTGATAACTATGCAAATACAGCATTCTCACTGTGTACTTTTCACTTACTTATTCAGCAACCAAGAGCTAAAAGTTCACATTTATAAATGTTTTTGTGGCTAATAGATACAGAAATAGTGTCACAATCCCTGACCTTTAAATTTATTTAAAATTGGAGGAGACCAGGCCTAATATTCCGGGCTGTTTGTGGGCAGGGGGCAGGATTGTTTAGTAATGGGACTGATATGGAAGGTATAAACTAAAACAGTCCTTGGCCCAAGAAAGACAAGTGGGAGCAGACAAGTACATACTACGTACCCTAGGTGTGCGCAGCCATGGCAATGACAGCCAAGACGAGGAAGAGCCCCAGTACTAGCAGAATAAGTCAGTTACAGGGATATCAAGTTGCTGTGCTTTTATGTCCATGCTGGGAAATTTTGAGTGGCTCTGAAGCCAGAATCCTACATAAGAGCCCAGTTCTCCCAGCTGCAAGGGGATGTGTTCACCTCTCAGGAAAGTCACAACAAAGAGGGAAACTTTATTTCACATCCCTTCACAAATAAAACTATTAATACATATGGCCTGCTGGGACAATTAGATATCCACATGCAAAAGAATGAAGTTGGTCCCCTACCTCACACCTTACACAAAAACTAATTCAAAATGGATCGATGATCTAAATATAAGAGTTGAAACTATAAAATTCTTAGAGGAAAACATAGGGGTAAATCTTCATGAACTTGGATTTGATAATAAATTATTAGATATGGAACGAAAAGCATAATAAACCAAAGGAAAATTAGATAAATTGGACTTTATCAAAATTAAAAAGTTTTATACATTAAAGGAGATTATCAAACAGTGAAAAACCAACCTACAGAAAGGGGAAAATATTTGCAAATCACATATCCAGAATATATAAAGAACTCTTACCACTAAACAACCAAAATTCAAACAATTCAATTTTAAAATGGGCAAAGACAACACACATCTCTCCAAAGATGATCAACAAATGTCCAACAAGTACTTGAAAAGATGTTCAATATTACTAGTTATTACAGAAATGCAAATCAAAACCACAATAAGATACCACTTCATACCCATTAGGATGTTTATAATTAAAAAAAAAAGTTTTTTAACAAAAAATAACAAGTGTTGGTGAGGATATGGAGAAATTGAGACACTCTTATATTGCTGGTGGGAATGGTGCTGCCACTGTGAAAAGAAGGTTAGCAGTTCCTCAAAAAGCTAAACCTATATTTACCATT